>NW_026461860.1:0-60765 GCF_021730395.1 Mercenaria mercenaria
ATTTGATATTTTGAATAGTTACCATGGTTATGTTTTTGATGCTATCTACTCTTTGTTCATAATGATGCCAAAACATTTTACAGTATTTATAATGCAGTTGATAATCCACAGAAGATTATGTTCTATTATGATTTATAAAGCAAAGTTGTCATTTTGGAGCTCACATAAGAGTTGGGAGGCATAAATATGCACATACCAATAGAAAGCAGTTAAAGTGGCGAAAAAAGGATGATTTTCACTGTGGTCATTGTCATGACTCTCAGAATTGTAAAGCCTGTCTTGCTGAAGGGTTTGACTGTGCTTACAAAGTAGAGTTGTTCAAAAGCCTGTCTTGCTGAAGGGTTTGACTGTGCTTTTGGTGTTGAGTTGTTCAAAAGCCTGTCTTGCTGAAGGGTTTGACTGTGCTTTTGATATTGAGTTGCTCATATATGACCATTGACATGTGCCTGGCAAACACAGATGCATTGGTCGAGAGAGTAGGTCGCTTTCCATTTGAGTGTAGGCTCTGGATTCGGTTCCTTGCTACTCCCATTGCAGTGTTACCTCAGGCAAGGCACTTACCACAATTGCAGTCCACTTAGCTGTAGATAGGTACCAGCAAATTGTTGGGTGTAAGGTAAAATTTACCTTGATCAAATTGAATGATGATGCTACAGATTGAAGCTATTTTGCTTTATAAATCTATAATGTACATATTCTACTGTAGGAACAAAAGTCAAATGATGTCAGGTAAATTACTTGCAATATCATCAAAGGGTGGTTAGCATCAACATAGCTTACTGACAGTAGTTATCAGAGTTTTTCTACAGTTGACATTTTTGAAAACTTTCTCAACAGATTAAAGATATTGCACTACGTCAAAAATCAAACTGAGTGACGGACGGACGGACAGACGGATGGATAGGCTGACAGGCAGAGTAATTGCTATCATGACCAAATAACTTGGCTTCCTAGAAACAAGAACATTAGTTGGAAAGTCCTTAGGGACACCTTCCAGGAGGTCAGTATATCTCAGAGGCTGGGGATGAGATTTTAAAGGACTAATATTTATTGGTATTCTGGTAATTAATGGCATAATGGGATTGGGGAACTCTTGATAAGTTAAGTTTTTTATTTTTATTTTAAACAACTTTATTACTCAACAGCTGTTTTACATTCATTGTTTCCCCCCTCCACAAAGATGATTTTTGTTAACGCAAAACAGTGTATTACATATATAGAATACGAAACCATAGCAGAATATTCTCTTAAAACCCTGCCAGTGATGAACTCCGAACTTTTTTGCTTTACTATAGTTACAGAAGTTATTAAAATAATTGCAGTTTATTAATGCTGATTTTAGGGACAAGGTTTTCTTTCTGCTCAGACATTCAAATTTTGCTGCCAGTTTTGAAAAATCCAGCCTACTTAGCCTAACTGGGAAAGCACAGATCTAAAGATCACACATAGGTGATTTAATGTTCTCCTTGATTTGGTCCAAAGTCATTAGTCCTCCACCTCTATCCATGTTGAGATATGGAAAATGGGTTAGCACTGGTATAGAATCCAGAAAAATAATCCTCAAGTTTACATGAAAATATGGCTTGTAATAGAGCTTATACTCTTTAATACGTGTCCTAGTTTACTTCTTTTAGGCAGCGGAACTAAAACTACAAACTTCAAATAGGCACAGCCTATTTTAGATACATGTGTAGCTAACTGCACCGAAGTACACATTCTGAAAAAATAATTGAAAAATATTATTTTATGAAAAAGAGTTATTTGAGCTGAAAAAACATGATCCTGGGTAAATTATTTGGAAAAAATGGAGATAACTCTGCAAAGACTTTATTATAGGCTTATGTGACTACTGACCTAGTACCTCATGCAAACCATGCATTTTTTACCTCTAGTCATGAAAAAAGCATGCATAATTACTACAAGGATTAGCAGTTTGAAAAAAAAACTTTGTAAAGATGAAATCAAGTTTTCCAGGGTAAAGTGTGACATTTTTTGAGGTGAAACTTGTCAACAAACAGACCACTCAAAACTCACAGAATTTTACAAGGTAAAATATGTTGCACTAGAGCTATCACTTAAGGTGATGAATGTACCCCCCGCATGCACTGACACAGTACATTGCAATTTGACACAAGATTGCATAATTATATGGACTGTATGTATATAGACTGTATGTATACAGTATAGTAACAAAAAACAAAGTCCCATAACTATGCAGGATATTTATCTAAAAGAACGTAACATGCACCATGCACAACTAGGGTTGGTACTGATCAATTGTGTGAAGCTTTATTAAACTGTGTGCAAGGGTTCGGAAGATTAGGCGCGCACAAGATTGCATATGCAGACTGTATGTACATAGTATGTTAAGAAGAAACAAAGTCCCGTAACTCTGCAAACTTTGTCGTTGAAAGAACTAAACATGCCCCATGCACAACTACTGTTGTTACTGATCACTTGTGTGAAGTTTCATTAAATTGTGTCAAGGGGATGAGGAGAGATGGTGCGCACAAGATTGTCTATGTATATAGTATAGTAACAAAAAACAAAGTCCCGTTACTCTGCAAATTTTTTTTCTGAAAGAACCTAACATGTCCCATGCACAACTACTGTTGTTACTGATCACTTATGTGAAGTTTCATTAAATTGTGTCAAGGGGATGAGAAGAGATGATGCGCACAAGATTGTGTCTATGTATATAGTATGGTAACAAAAAAACAAAGTCCCGTAACTCTGCAATTTTTTTTTCTAAAAGAACCTAACATGCCCCATGCACAACTACCGTTGTTACTGATCACTTGTTGAAGTTTCATTAAATTGTGTCAAGGGGATGAGGAGAGATGGTGTGCACAAGATTGTGTCTACGGACAGACAGACAGACAGATGGACGGACAGACAGACAGACAACCTGAAACCAGTATACCCCCCCCCCCCCCTTACAACTTTGTTGTCGGGGGGTACAAAAAGCTACTGCTGGAAAGAAAACAATCTCTGCTTCCCATTTATAGTTGTCAAAGTATTGGAAAAATATCAATAAACATACAATTCAAAAATTTCAGGACAGTGAGATGCATGACTGTGTTATCATGTATAGCAGCTTACTTTTCCATTGCATTGATACAACAGGGACAGGATGAAGATTCACTCAATAATTTCACTCTATAAACAGATGGAATAAATGTTTAACAACAACTTTCATGAACTACTTTATTGATCTTCAACAAAACATCTGTATATGAAGCCCTCTCTAATTTGTTAAAATTGCCAAAGCTAGAAACAGTTAAACAACTTGTTCTCATAAACTACACCATGGATCTTCAAAAAGACTTGGTCTGTAGCTCATGTTTGTGTAGTCCTCTCTCAACACTGTTTTAAGTGGTTTTTCTTGGCTCCTTTTAGGGACCACTAGAGCTAAAAATAGAGAAACTTTGCATTAACAACCTGATGGATATTAACCAAAGTTGGTCTGTAGCATCCTTGTTTGAATCATTTTCAAATTTGTTCAGATTGTAATTTAGGTCCCTTTAATGGGTCACTGGAGCTAAAAATGAAACAAATCTTTTATCTTCTAATGAACCTCTCAGTGGATATTAATTTCTTTACAAGAGTTGTTTCCCTTAGTCTGAACTGCAAAATGAAAAACTTACTCCATTATCATTTTAGGACTTGTACATTATTGTAAATACATGCAGATGTACATTGTATTAGTTTTCTAGACCTAAAGTTAAAACTTGAAAATATCTTGGAGTGAAATTCCTTCCAGGAGTCCTTTGGTATATGTCAGTTAGCATAATAAACATGTTTTATTTGCTGTTCAGTTTACATGATTTAGTTCCATTCATTTTTATTTTTAGCTCACCTGAGCACAAAGTGCTCAAGGTGAGCTTTTGTGATCACCCTGTGTCCGTCGTCCGTCCTCCATTGTCGTCAACAATTTCACTGTTAACACTCTAGAGGTCACAATTTTGGCCTAATCTTAATGAAACTTGGTCAGAATGTTACCCTCAATAAAATCTTTGAAGAGTTTTATTATTGGGTCATCTGGGGTCAAAAACTAGGTCACCAGGTCAAATCAAAGGAAAAGCTTGTTAACACTGTAGAGGTCACAATTTTCACCCAATCTTAATGAAACATGGTCATAATGTTACCCTCAATAAAATCTTGAGTGAGTTTGATATTGGGTTATCTGGGGTCAAAAACTAGGTCACCAGGTCAAATTAAAGGAAAAGCTTGTTAACACTGTAGAGGTCATATTTTTGGCCCAATCTTAATGAAACCTGGTCAGAATGTTATCCTTAATAAAATTTTGGACAAGTTTGATATTGGGTCTTCTGGGGTCAAAAACTAGGTCACCAGGTCAGATCAAAGGAAAAGCTTGTTAACACTGTAGAGGCCACATTTATGACTGTATCTTCATGAAACTTGATCAGAATGTTAATCTTGATGATCTCAAGTTCCAGTTTGAATCTAGGTCATGTAGAATAAAAAACTAGGTCACAGGGTCAAATCAAAAGAAAAGCTAGTTTACACTGCAGAGGCCACATTTATGAACATATCTTAATGAAACTTGGTCAGAATGTTAAATTTGATGATCTTTAGGTCAAGTTTGCATCTGAATCATGTTGGATCAAAAACTAGGTCACCGGGGTCAAATCAAAGGAAAAGCTCGTTAACACTTTAGAGGCCACATTTATGACCATATCATAATGAAACTTGGTCAGAATGTTAATCTTGACGATCTATTGGTCAAGATCAAATCTGGGTCAGGTGGGGTCAAAAACTGGTCAATAGATCAAATCAAAAGAATAGCTTATTAACACTCTAGAGGCTACATTTATGACTGTATCTTCATGAAACTTGGTCAGAATATTAAATTTGGTGACCTTTAGGTCAAGTTTGCATCTGGATCATGTTGGATCAAAAACTAGGTCACCGGGTCAAATCAAAGGAAAAGCTAGTTAACACTTTAGAGGCCACATTTATGACCGTATCGTAATGAAACTTGGTCAGAATGTTAATCTTGACGATCTATTGGTCAAGATCAAATCTGGGTCAGATGGGGTCAAAAACTAGGTCACTAGTTCAAATCAAAGGAAAAGCTTGTTAACACTCTAGAGGCCACATTTATGACTGTATTTTCATGAAACTTAGTCAGAATGTTAAACTTGATGATCTTTAGGTCAAGTTCGAATCTGGGTCATGTCGGGTCAAAAACTAGGTCCCCGGGTCAAATCTAAGGAAAAACTAGTTAAGACTTTAGAGGCCACAATTATGCCATATCTTAATGAAACTTGGTCAGAATGTTAATCTTCATGATCTTTAGGTCAATAGGTCAGGTGAGTGATACAGGGCCTTCATTGGCCCTCTTGATCTGAAAAATGCCATAAATCATGAAAACTGATTGAAGATATTGTGCCAGAAATCATTCATCCTCCACCTGTGATTCATGTGGAGAAGTTTGCAGTTAAGGTCATCTGTATATAGGTCAGTTTGTAATAAAATTTGTTAAGTTTGAACATGAACTAAATTACCGTGCTTGCGCTGCCATTCAACATTATCTCCAAATGGTGATTATTTTATTCAAATGTTGATTAAAACACATTTTTTGGTGATAGAAAATGGCGATTAATTTATAAAAAATTTAAAATGCTACAAAAAATATTGCAAAATTGTCCATAAACTGCTGGAATTTCTATGTCTGACTTGAGACTTTTTGATGGCGGGCAAGTGCGTTTTTGCATTCCATTTGTCCACGGACGAGCACAAGTTAACAGTAGGGACTTATATTACATTAGCTTACATATATATTCTTTTTTGACCTTTAGAAAGTATGTTACCTTGACTGGCTCAGTAATTTCCTTAAATCCACAAGGTTTACAAGGATAAGAAAACAGAAACTGACATTTTTAGTGAATTTGTTACTAACATTAAATTAATAGACTTAAACAACGACAGGTAATAACAGAAATAGTAACTTAGCATATTTAGTTCCTTTTTCAACTTGCATGTCATGGAGCTAATTCTTGTCACTTCTTCCTAAAATCTCTCCACTTCTCCCTAATCTTAGCTGAAGGAGAAGTGACTTCTCCTTAAAATTTTAGCTGAAGGAGAAGTGACTTCTCCTTAAAATCTTAGGCTAGGTTTAAAAAATTGAATAGTTATAAATACCCTGTTTTACGTTTTTCATTGAAATGCGTAAGCTCCGTGCGCCAAGTTTGTCTATTAATTTTTTTCCCTGAAAAAAAAAAGGTGGCTATTAATTTATAATGGCCAGGGCTAGCACTGAAATTGGGTCATTTATGTTGGTTGTAGGACAAAAAAGGTTATTGTACCCCCCGACAACAAAGTTGTAAGTGGGGGTATACTGGTTTCAGGTTGTCTGTCCATAGACGCAATCTTGTGCGCACCATCTCTCCTTATCCCCTTGACAGAATTTAATGAAACTTCACACAAGTGATCAGTACCAACAGTAGTTGTGCATGGGGCATGTTAGGTTCTATTAGAAAAAAAATTGGCAGAGTTATGGGACTTTGTTTTTTTGTTACTATACTATATACATAGACACAATCTTGTGCACACCATCTCTCCTCATCCCCTTGACACAATTTAATGAAACTTCACAAAAGTGATCAGTAACAACAGTAGTTGTGCATGGGGCATGTTAGGTTCTTTCAGAAAAAAAATTTGCAGAGTTATGGGACTTTGTTTTTTTGTTACTATACTATATACATAGACACAATCTTGTGCGCACCATCTCTCCTCATCCCCTTGACACAATTTAATGAAACTTCACACAAGTGATCAGTAGCAACAGTAGTTGTGCATGGGGCATGTTAGGTTCTTTCAGCGACAAAAATTGCAGAGTTATGGGACTTTGTTTCTTGTTAACATACTATGTACATACAGTCTGCATATGCAATCTTGTGTGTGCCAAATCTACCAAACCCTTGCACACAATTTAATGAAACTTCACAAAAGTGATCAGTACCAACCCTAGTTGTGCATGGTGCATGTTACATTCTTTTAGATAAATATTCTGCATATTTATGGGACTTTGTATGTATATAGTAACATACAGCCTATATACATACAGTCCACATAATTATGCAATCTTGTGTGCGTCAAATTGCAATGTACTGTGTCAGTGCATGAGGGGGGTACATTCATCACCTTTAGTTAGAGATGGTACCTAAAAAATTCAAATTCATCTTTATAGGTTTTTTTCAGAGTGAAATGATAGTTAAGTGCACCAATTTTCTAAATATATTTATGGTTTTCCTCTTCTCCATGTGAAAAATAGAAATATTTGATATCTAAAAAATGACTTTCTCAAAATATCTGAAGCAAAATGTACAACTCTTGTATTGACCGTTTTTCAAAGGTTTTAGGACTTCCCCAATTATAGTCTATATCAAAAGCTCCCGCAGCTAAATAAATTCAATAGAGTATAAAGTAAGTTTACTCTACTTTCAACATTTTGAAAGAGCCTATACTGAACTTCCTTTTGTCTTTTAATAAAGTCAAATTCCAAGACTAGCCAAGAGTCTAAAACGCTTGAAAAAATTCTGAGTGAAAGAGAATGACATGCTCTTTATTATAAGCTTACCAAAACCATACCAAAAATGTACCTATAAGAAGTTATTAAAGATTTTATATTGTAAACAAACCCCTACACCATTTTGCCATCAATATTTTCCACTCATGAATGCACTCAATTCAGGTGATAATTGTTGATATATTTGTAAATGAGAGGCCCCAACAAAAACCTTTTTTCAAGTTGTGTAAACAGTATAAGTTTTAAATTAATGTTGATATCTGAAATTATCTGATTACTTTGTTTTTAACAATAAATAAAACATCTTTTAGTTTGTTTAGGGTAGTTGACCTGTAACGAAAATCATCAAATAGAGTAATCTCCATATGCTTTTTCAGCATTTATTCATTTTTCAAGGAAAGCAAATGATTGTGCTAGTTCCCTCCAGAGAATGTTTAAATTGAGAAATGCTTTAAATAAATTACATAGAGTCATTACCTGTCAGCTACCTTAACATGTAGTAATTACAACCACTACCTTAAAACATTGTTATTATATTTGACAGGAATGAATTTTTGTGTTACCAATTTAACTTTTTTTGTTATTTCTCATTGTTGGATATATACATATTACATTTTGATATATAAATGTTGTGTAAACCAATGTATCACCATTGAGAACAATAAATAAAGAATTTTGGCTAAAAGATCGAAACTTAATAACGTTTCTTAATTAATGTTGTTAATTTTCTTCAAAGGAATGTATGCATTATTCTAAATAATCTTCATGCATTACTAAACTTTCTATCAGGGCCTCGCTACAACTTACAAAATAACTGTCAGTGTAAGTCATGAGAAAAGCGTGCATATTGTATATTGAATACAAAGGGATTTAAACAAATGTAGGTCATATTTTTTCTGCCTGATAAGTTGTTTGAAAAAGGACCTATCTGATTTTTCTTTCACTTTTGATCAGTGTTTAATATTGGCTTCAGTTTATTGATCAATTCAGAGTTGTCCCCCTTTGATTTATTTGGGTAGGTACCATCTCTACTTTAGTGATAGCTCTAGTTTATAAAGATTTTAAGTTTGAAAATGAAGGTCATATGAGGGCCAAGACCATTTACATGTAAGTCAGTTTGTAGGACTGGCCAAAAGGTTTATTGAGTCATTTTTTGTGGGCTCTATGACCAAAAAAGTTGTTTATTCAGGTTTAAAGTTGAAGGTAATAAGAGGTCAAGGTCATTTATATACATTACTTGCAAAGAACAGGTTTGTACTAGTACAGAATCCAGGAAACTGCTGTCCATTACTTCAGACTGAAATACTGTTGAACATCCGCGTTAAACCCAAACCAAACAAACAAATCAACATTTAACACATGTTTTGAATATTGTTTACTAGATTTACAAGCTAAATTTAAGGTTGTCCATCAGATTTAAGCAACATTTTGTTTTTACATTATTCACTTTTTGTATACAGTCTAACCTGTCTTAAGCAGCCAGCCAGGGGAAACAGACAATATGGCTGCTTAAGCCAGGTGATCACTGATTGGAGGGGCAGCCACCTAGTGGGATTAAGGATCAAACTGTATGGCTTATAAATTGGACAGTATAGAAATTTAATGTTACAGCTTGTACGTATGTCTATACAACTGGATATCATCATCATCATCACCATCATCATAAATATCATCATCATCACCAAATTAAATAAGAGATCAAAAATAATAGAAATAAAAAATTTCAAAAATTTAATTTGTAGATGTATTTTTATGCCCCTGAAGGGAGGCATATTAGTTTTCAACTGTCCATCCGTTCATTCGTTCATCACGACGTTAACTTTTTGCATGAAGGCACTTTATTCACGAACCACTGCACCCAGGACCTTCAAACTTCACATTCTGATAGTACTTATTGAGTACACGACCCCTACTGACTTTGGGGTCACCAGGTCAAAGGTCAAGGTCACCAGGTCAAAGGTCAATGCGCTGTGGGGGCATTTGTCATCATTAGTGACAGCTCTTGTTTATACATGTTACTAATATTCCATGTCATAATGTGTAACAAACCTCAGAAAAATAATAACAAAATAATTCCTATGCTTTGTGGTCTAGTGGTAACATGCTTGACTGCCAACCCAGAGGTCTGGGGTTCAAATCCCGGACCAGGAACTGGAAATTTCTGAGATGCTCTTGAGTGTCTCCCAACCGACTAAGAGGCCTGTACTGGTTCTTCCCAGGAAAGACGGCTTCGCGTGTATCGATGCTATACACGGGGCAGGTTAAAGAACCAGACTGTCTATTCACAAAGAGCTAGGCTAATTTTGCCGGACAGGCCTATATCTCTCTCTGTTCTCTCTGTCTGTTCTGGGGGCTTTATCTCACTCTGTCCCTCTTGTCAGATCGCTCTGTGTCTGTACTAGTAGAGGATGAATTTCGCGCCCTATGTGGCTGCGTTTGCTATATGTAAAGCGCCTTTGAACGTGTTTATCATGAAAAGGGCGCTATATAACTCTGGTGTAATAATAATAATAATAATTAAAACAATGTGATCCACGTCATAAAGTTAAGAGTCTTTTTTCAGTCACTAAAAAATTTAAAATTATCTCAGATTTCACCAAAACAACTCCCAGTGTGCTTTATACTTTGTAACACTGCAGACTGTTGTTGTGGTGTTTAATCTAACATTCTTAAAGAAGTCACTAATTTTTAGCTCACCTTAGCTGAAGGTTCATGGTAAGCTATTACGATCGATAAATGCCTGTCACCTGTCCGTTCACATTTAGGTTGTTTACAATCTAGCATCCACAATTTTAAAGCAAACTTAATCAAACTTAGTCACAATGTTTCTAGTCACAAGACCTCAGATGAGTTTGATTATAGGCTAAATCGGATCAGTATGTCTAGAGCTATTTCCCTTGATTGACAAAATTTGCTATATTTCACTTTGTTTACACTCTAGCATCTTCATTTCTTCACCAGTCCTAATCAATACTTATGCAGAATGTGTATGACTTTAAGATCTTGGATGAGTTAGATTATTAGCAAAATTAGGTTGGTAGGACAAGAGTTATGTGCCCTTGATTGACAAAATTTGTTATACTTCACTTTGTTTACACTTCAGCATCTTCATTTCTTCACTAATCCTAATCATATTTACATAGTATGTGTATGACTTCAAGATCTTAGACGAGTTTGATTATGAGCGAAATCGGGCCGGTAGGACTAGAGTTATATATGTATATATTTTATGTTGTTTACACTCTAGCACCTTCATTTTTTATCCATTCCAAAATATATTTACATAGTATATGTATTGCTATAAGATCTTGGGTAAGTTCAATTTTGAACAAAATCAGACAAGTAGGACCAGAGTTATGGACCCTTGATTTGGAAAATCGGTCGACTATTCGAATATGAAAATCAAAAACCATTTTCGATCAATAACTTAAGAACTACTTGACCCAGAATGTTGAAACTTCATAGGATGATTGGTCAGGCAGAGTAGATGACCCCTATTGATTTTGGGGTCAGTTATTAAAGGTCAAGGTCACAGGGGCCTGAACACCGAAAACCGTTTCCAGTCAGTAACTTGAGAACCTCTCGACCCAGAATGTGGAAACTTCATAGGATGATTGTTCCTGCAGAGTAAATGACCCCTATTTGTTTTTGGGGTCACTCCTTTAAAGGTCAAGGTCACAGGGGCCTGAACATTGATAACCGTTTTTGATCAATAACTTGAGAACCTCTTGACCCAGAATGTTGAAACTTCATAGGATGATTGAACATGCAGAGTAGATGACCCCTATCGATTTTGGGGTCACTCTGTTAATGGTCAAGGTCACAGGAGCCTGAACATGGAAAACAATTTCCGATTAATAACTTGAGAACCACTTGACCCAGAATGCTGAAACTTCGTAGGATGATTGAACATGCAGAGTTTGATGACCCCTATTGATTTTTGGGTCAGTCTATGAAAGGTCAAGGTCACAGGGGCCTGGTCATGTAAAATCATTTCCAGAAAATAACTTGAGAACCACTTGACCTAGAATGTTGGAACTTAATACGATGATTGGACATGCAGAGTAGATGACCCCTATTAATTTTGGGGTCACTTGATCAAAGGTCAAGGTCACAGGAGCCTGAACAGTGACTTGAGAACCACTAGGCCAAGAGTGGTGAAACTTAGCGGGATGACTGGACATGCCAAGTAGGTGATCCCTATTGCAGCCAACCATCAGTGTCTCTTTGACCTTCGCTCCTGACCCATATTGACTTCTTGCCTATAGGACTTTGCATTGGGGGAGACATGCGCTTTTTTACAAAAGCAATTTCTAGTTCACATTGTTTTGCATTTTTCTTTCTTCACCAGTCCTAATCATGTGCATGTGATTGATTTTTAAGTTCAAGTATTAGTCTTCAGGTGGTCTCAGATTATCAAGGTAGATAACTCTGGACTGATTTGATTTCAAATTACCTCCCTTTGTCTTTCCTTACCCCTAGGGGGCAGAGCTTTCCCGACTGGTGGTGGCAGAGCCTCAACCCACACTTTGTCCCTGATGTGATAAACCGACAATGCAGTCCACCTCTCACGGACGCTCTCCATTTGCTGAAGTTTTTATCTGATGCTGGAAATTGTTGGCTTACGGCAGGTGGCAACCACCAGTGCAATTTCGACTGCCCAGCAGTGCCTGACCCTCATTTTGCCACCGAGTCCTGTTACACTTGGTGGCAAAATGAGGGTCAGGCACCCCTGGGTAGTTACACTTGTCATACCACTAAATATGCTAGGAGTATCAGCATCATCGTCATGAGGGGGCATTACACGGCACTGACTGAAGGCCCACCGCTGGGTCTTGCTCCACAACCCAGTTGAGTACCCATTCTTCCTGTTCGTGCCTAGGGATAGGCTGTACTGGAATAGGAACTGGTGGGGATGGTTCCCTGGGGATAAATTAAAATGAACATATTTTGGTAATTACTTGCATGATCGGTTCCAAATTTCATTTATTATTATTATTATAATACCAGATTTGTTTAGTGCACTTTTCATAAGAAATATACGTTCAAGGGTGCTGACAATTAAACATGTGACATATCACAGATATGTAGGAAAATCACAAAATGTGACATATGCAATCATAAAACTGAAACTTTCTGCGATCAAGTGGACCCAGACAATCAGGTAAGACAACTCCAGAGTGAATTTTTGACAAATAATCTCCCTTTATTTTAATTTGAATGGATATTTCTGACAAGACTGATTTGAAATTTCATCAGTGTCATCAAGTTAGAAAGTTCAAATGTAATGAAATTATTTGCTTCTTAGTAACGTCCTCAACGTTTTGCTGGATAAAATTCTTTGCCGTTCCTCAACACAAACCCATTTGGCGGGGGATACCAATTCATCAAATTTGCTTGTTGTACCCCCCGACAACAAAGTTGTAAGGGGGGGTATACTGGTTTCAGGTTGTCTGTCTGTCTGTCTGTCCGTAGACGCAATCTTGTGCGCACCATCTCTCCTTATCCCCTTGACAGAATTTAATGAAACTTCACACAAGTGATCAGTACCAACAGTAGTTGTGCATGGGGCATGCTAGGTTCTTTCAGAAAAAAAATTTGCAGAGTTATGGGACTTTGTTTTTTTGTTACTATACTATATACATAGACACAATCTTGTGCGCACCATCTCTCCTCATCCCCTTGACACAATTTAATGAAACTTCACACATGTGATCAGTACCAACAGTAGTTGTGCATGGGGCATGTTAGGTTCTTTTAGAAAAAAAATTTGCAGAGTTATGGGACTTTGTTTTTTTGTTACTATACTATATACATAGACACAATCTTGTGCGCACCATCTCTCCTCATCCCCTTGACACAATTTAATGAAACTTCACACAAGTGATCAGTAACAACAGTAGTTGTGCATGGGGCATGTTAGGTTCTTTCAGCAACAAAAATTTGCAGAGTTATGGGACTTTGTTTCTTGTTAACATACTATGTACATACAGTCTGCATATGCAATCTTGTGCGTGCCTAATCTACCAAACCCTTACACACAATTTAATGAAACTTCACACAAGTGATCAGTACCAACTCTAGCTGTGCATGGTGCATGTTACATTCTTTTAGATAAATATTCTGCATAGTTATGGGACTGTTTTTTTGTTACTATACTGTATACATACAGTCTATATACATACAGTCCACATAATTATGCAATCTTGTGTGCGTTAAATTGCAATGTACTGTGTCAGTGCATGCGGGGGGGTACATTCATCACCTTTAGTGATAGCTCTAGTTATCGCCCGCCCGCTTAGCTCAGTAGGTAAGAGCGTTGGTCTACGGATCGCGGGGTCGCGAGTTCGATCCTCGGGCGGGGCGTATGTTCTCCGTGACTATTTGATAAACGACATTGTGTCTGAAATCATAAGTCCTCCACCTCTGATTCATGTGGGGAAGTTGGCAGTTACTTGCGGAGAACAGGTTTGTACTGGTACAGAATCCAGGAACACTGGTTAGGTTAACTGCCCGCCGTTATATGACTGAAATACTGTTGAAAAAACGGCGTTAAAACCCAAAACAAACAAAACAAAAAAGCTCTAGTTATCATTGTTATTCTTTGCGCCCACAGGCGTGGAGTATTTGTGATGGCTTTATTTGAGTGCAGTGGGCAGTGTATGTCGTAAATGAAAATTTTTCCCTTTCTATTTGCAATTTTTTCTCAAAGATTTATTGAAATGTCTGCTCTGGCCAATATAAATGGACTCAGATTTAACAACACAATTAACCGAGAAAAATAAGCTTCACAAGAATAAAGAAGCAGGAGAGAAAAAGTGCAGAAAAGAAAGCAATTTGTGTCGTACATCACTTTGGAAATTCCTTTCGTTTTCAGTTTGTTGATTGCGCCAGAATGAAGGTTTCCTTTTTTGTGTGTAATAATTTACTTTCTAAATCGACCTCTTCACTATCACTGAACAATTGACATTCTATACAGTAAATATCGACTTCATAGCCGTCATTATATTCTAAAAGCACAAAACACATATATTTCCTGTTAGTAAAACTGAGATGTTCAAGAAAAACTAAAGTTGTTGAACTGCATTATTGATACACATGCAAATAATGTTAAGAAAAGTCAATGTCAGAAATTGTACACAGACATACCATTTTGAATAACTTTTACTCTTTGCATGCCTGACTGCCTTTGAACACTGAACTAAGATTTAACTAATAGCCAATTTACTGACTGCATGGCCATCGCAGTTTTGCGTTGTCGTCCTAAGGGCGAAAACACGATATTTTGACGCGAAAACACGATGCTATAACGCAAAAACACGAAGCAAAAATATAGCGTTTTTGTGCCGTTAATATCGTGTTTTCGCCCTAGATCTGCCATCGTCATTTCATGTTTTCGCTTTCGTGGTAGGTAGGGCGAAAGAGCAGTGACATGCCTCTAAATGTATTCCTCTTTTTTGTAGGTATATATATATAAAAATACTGTGTGAATCTAGGCGATGCTCTTGTTGAAAAACACGCACTAAGTGTATAAAACGGCAATGTTTTTGCCGCATCTGCACTTAGAAAATGGTAACATACTAATAGAATAACAAATCAAATTATCAACTTTAAGATGTCATCGTCAAAATTTCAAGTTAAGCCCCTCCCCCTCCCCCATTTGGATTGGCAAGAAACACAATGGCACACTTTTACATTGTTGTGAATTAAAGTCATACCGCTTCTCAGATAGCTACAAGGTCAGAAAAAGATAGAAACTGGTAAAGTTCTGCATGCCGGGAGTCAGTTATAGTTTCCATACGGCGCTATATTCAGATTTACAACAATAATAAAAATATTCAATATTTTGCTAATATGCGAAATAAAACTTGTTTCTTTTAAACTTTCACACTACTGATAGAAATAAAATAACCACCCAAATCGCATCAATACTTTATTTGCAAAAAATGTAAATAGCACGTCGGCTTGAGTTTCGTGATCAGTTGAGAATAAGCCCAGTGTCATAAAATGCTCTCTCTATAATATTTCTATATATTGTGTGTCGTTTTGTCTGTCTGTCTGTCTGTCTATATATATATAATTGCATGTTCGTATGTCATATACTACAGATGGAATCTGCGATACATTGTCCTTGAAGTGAAAAAAATGTCCTGTGACAACTAGCGGGAGCTAAAAGAAGCAATGTCAGATTGGGGCAGATGTTGTTTATTATATGCATAAAATATACCATGTACAAGTCTGTGGAGCATTATTTAAAGGTTTGGACCAAAGAAGTTCCATATAAGGAAAGTTAAAAAAAACCCAACATCATTCTCAAATTCAAAATGTGTATGTGTGTATATAATCAAAGAGTATGCAAACGTTTTGAAAAAAATGGTAAAAGCGTGTATATATATTTGTATATTTTATGTGATTACTTTTTCGGTGAAAACACATTTGAAATAGGACTAACTGTTTTATTGTTCCTGTTTTATTGTAAAACATTGGTGGAAATTTGGTATCCTTCTCGGCCTTTTCGGGAAAAAAAATGACCGAAAGAAATGTGAACGTGATTTTAAGATAAACATATAATAATAATTAATTATTCAAGTTCATCCTATTCATTATTTATTTGATTGTTGTTGGCGTAGTCCTAGCTAGTTCAATCCATTGTTAATCAATCATAAGTGCAGCAAAATTTGAATTTTGAGACATTTTCAATTCCAAGACAATGCCTGGGTACCGTTGTAAAATTGCATTGTTTTATAAATAAGTGACTTTAATTCAGTTAAAAGTTCAGATCTTATTTGGAAAGATGTCGGGGTACTGGCAGAGTTATTTTGTTTTTGTAATGTTTGAATGAAATTATAACACTTGAATATGCAAATGAACAATTTTAAGCATGGTTCTACATAAACTAGTTCTGCACAATTTTATAAACCGAAAGTAATGAAGTAACCTCATTGTTCTGGATAACATAAAATAAAACCTAGACTCGTCATATATGATCGAAAATCTATGTATGAATTACTGGTGTTCATGCGAATGATAATTTAAATGAAATTGTCACTTTTTTTCTAAAAATTTAATTGTTGAAATGTTGACAAATGAAATAATTCCAATAATGTTTTCAAATCAGACAGAATTTTTAGACATATATCATAATATCTAAAAAAGTAATATAGAAATATACATTTTAGTTGGCTATATATTCCATTTTATATGTACATAATTCAAAATGGTGATAAGAAGTTTTAATAAAATCTGCAAAGTAGAAAGTTTTCTGTTTGCAAAAATGTTATCGAATATCTTGTGTTTTACTTTGTATACATGTATACTTCAGTCATGTTACAATTTTCTCTGAAAAGGTCACATGTCCTACCGAATGGAACATCTTTAAAAATACTTCATCTATGTTAAAATAGTTTGGCTATGTATATGCACATTTTAATACCAAATAAATAATATGCTATGTTACATTTGTGACTGGAAAAGTGGATCTATTGACGAAACGAATAAAAACTCCAAATATCCTAAGAACGCGTCTCTCGAATTTACTGTCCATTGAAATGTCTTGCAAGCGTTTGAAGGCAAAATTACGATATTAAAACATCGTGTTTTCGCGGTTTCGCCTTTGCAGCTGAGAAGGCGAAAACACGATAAAAGATTGCGAAAACACGATAAAAAAATATCGCGTTTTCGCGCCATCAATATTGTGTTTTTGCCCTACTTACCCGAAAGGTGAAAACACGAAAAGACGATGGCAGATCGAGGGCGAAATCCCGAAAACAGGATATTAACAGCGCGAAATCGCGATATATTTTGCATCGTGCTTTTGCGTTATAGCGTCGTGTTTTCGCGTCAAAACTCGCGTTTTCGTGATTTCGCCCTTAGGACGACAACGCGAAACTGCGATGGCCCCAACAGAACACCGTAATAGATAGTATATGCGAGGCCTTTTAGAACATAATATTATCGTGATTATAAGAAGCCATTGTGCAAATCAATTAGGCCAGCATTTTTTAATTTTCTGGTTTACGGGAGCGCCGACCCTATTTTTTGACAAAACAAAATAAAAATAAAAGTGATTTTCAGTACTTTTATTTTCATTTTATCCGCCGACCGTCCATAATTGCTGCTGCCAAAAATAAAAGTTTAACTGTAAGGTAGAGGTTTTTAATCAAGATCAGCAGACGCATGAAAAATGGCGGCCTCCATGAATGTAAACTGTGTGAAATTAAACAGGAAATATATACAAGTTAACAGACAATAATCTTTGGAATAAGTTTGCAGAGATAACAAGTATTGTAAGCAAATGGGATCTGAGTAGAAATTACAGAACCTAAAGCTCAACATTAGGAATAATCACATACGAAAAATGACCTTCACTATCAACGCTGTCCAGATGTTGAAAAATCTGGCCAAAGAACTAAAAAATACACAGAATGGCAACTTGGGATAATCCCGCGTCATCTCGTGTTATTTTATTTCAAAGCGTTTGCCGACTTGATCATTCATGATCAAATCAACAGACGCTTACTGAAGTATAAAACTGGTGGTACGCCCAGCACGTAATAAACCAATTTGAGTCCTTTTTCAAACGAAAACTGTTGATGTCTCAGACTTTCAATCATAAATTTATTCCTTCCCCGTGTAGAAAATACTAATTACATTAAAAATGCACCATTATTATGATAAACAAATGATCCGAAAGTAACCTTATTTCAAAGCGTTAGCTGACTTGATCAATCATGTTCAACAGACGCTTACAAAGAGATCTCATTCAGTTGTCACGGGCATACATGCCATATTTTCAGACGGTCAATAAGGGAGATTTGCCTCAGCAGGGCTTTTTTTAAGGGAGATTTGGGTAAAAATAAGGGAGACTTTTATTCGCTCATTTTTTAAGTGCTAAATAGCCGTTTTCATGAAAAAATCATCAAGTTAATTGATGAGTGGAGCCAACAGTTGTGTACAGAATGCATGATTATTACTTATAGCACTTAACTTAATCCAAGGAAATTCAGAATTCCATGAAAGATTGAACCAGGAACTTTGTTTTTGCTTTATGTGTTGATGCTTCTGCATCTGGAAAAAGTGGTCTTTTTGACATGTTTAAGCATACAATACTCAAAAGATTGCGGAGATATCATGTCAAAACAGCCTTTTAAGGGCAGTCATTTCTTTTCATAAATGAAGTTGTTAAAACAAAAATGAAAGTCGTTCTTTTGCTGGACTGTCCATATTTAGATTAAAACTACATGTATTTAACCTGGGAATTCTTCTCCGGTTAATTATTGCAACATGACAATATCACAAAGGAATGGCAGTCAGTTATTCGGGAAGTATGAATTGCAATTTATTTCATAAAATTCACTTATCCGAATTCATGTTTGTCCGAAATTCTGTGTAGTCTGACATCAACTCGCCAATTTTGTTAAGTCGTTGTTGATTTTTTGCATGTTGTGAAAGTATTTTAATTGAGAAACATAAACTCGGTGTTAGCACTAACCTGTCTCATCCTCTGATGGCTCGATAAATATGGGAAAAGAGTGTTTCCTGATAAATATTGAGGTCAGCGAAAACGAAAGTACACCTTGGCAGGTGGCGGTAAAATGACGTAATTTTAAGACTGGTTTACATATTGTTTTGAAAAACTACGGATCAGTGGCTTTGATGTTATTGAATCAGTTTAAAATCTCGCATGCCATGTTTACAATTGCCTACGGGTAAGATTAAATGGCTAATTGTTTGCAGATGGTGACAGTAGGTGGTAAGATAATTAATGCCTCAGGCGTGTATCTCCCGATAAACAATTAAGCTAGGGATTATAGACAACTATGAAAATTATGTTTGAAGAGTATTTCTGGGCTACTCGATATTGAATTTCAAGTATTTTCTAAAGGTCTACATGTGGTCCGAGATACGATTTTTCGACAGAAATTTATTTTTTTACGGGAGGTTTTCATGTCCCGGCGGGAGACCGGGAGATATACTGAAAATACGGGAGAAAAAGTCTCCTGGCGGGAGATATGGCATGTATGCACGGGATGTTGGCGAGATTTGCTCTATATGCCTTTCAAGTTGCCGATCTGTTTATTTTATAGCTCTTTGATCTGGCGTATCACATGTACGAGATTTGTTGTCTGATAAAAAGGAAAGAAACCAAAGAAACAAAATGGCAAAATGGAAGAGAAAAAGTGAGTATCAACTTGCTAAACACAATCTAAAATGACACATGTCCCTGCAAATGCTTGACAAAGATACAAAATGTACATGTGATAAAAAATTCAAACTAAATGTAATCGAAATAATTGGACAGTCAGATTAATGGTTGTTTAATATTTTTTACAGGCAATCTAATCCGAGTGGAGATATTTCTCATATGAAAAGATTATCTCAATATTTCCTAGGATCATGTTAAATTTAAGTTTGACTAAAGTTCTAGCCAGGTACTGTAACTCGAAAGATAATTATCAAACATGAAACTCTCAGCAATATTCTCATGAGTCCTGTTCACTTGAAGTATACCGATAAAATCTGTAAGAAGACCCTTTGAAAGTATGTTTTGGACAAACATTCAGACACTGTATGCCACATGTGCCTTAGACACTGAGGAACACATAATGACAATCACATATTCAGTAATAAATGTTTTTTCGGACTCATAACTTACTAAGTCCAAGTCCCATCTCAGTGAAGAGTCTTATAAATATCCGATACTGTTGTTTGAACATCTACCGATAAGGTTGTTATTTTGTACACATTTTAGCTGAACCAAAATTCAAATTGTTTTGACTTGTCGTACAATATAGGTGGCACTGACAATCGGCAAAATATAAAACAATATTTAAGGGACTGAAACTTAACCAAAGCCATTTAATTTTAAAGCCAGTTTATCAATTTGTAATTTTTGCTTTCTAGTATGACATGCCTGTCTTTTAAGACTTTTTATCTAAGGCCAATTAATATGCAGGATGCAGACCTAAAGTAGTCATTGCATATCCCCATTCTAATAGCAGTTCTTATTCATGTTTATATAATAAACATTATGCAATGTTCTTATGATATGTCAACTGTGGTATCTGTATATTTTATTATGAAAAACCACAAGACTTAGTATATTTTTACTACAAAATAGATACATACAAAAACACAAATAATACATATCTTGGTGACTTTGAAAATTGCATTATTCATACAAGCTACACATAAAGAAAACAACAGTATACTGAGATGATGAGATATAAACCAGTTCAGAATAGTTCATTTGTGAGTGTGTATGCAATTTAAGCTTGCAAGCTTTTGTTTTCTGTGGTGTACAAAAAATAAAAAAAATTGTATCCTTTTGGACGTTTTATTTTTATTTAATTGGTCGACTGCTCAAAATTGGGATTTTTATTTTTATTTTTATTTGTCCCCCCTGACCCAAACTTTTTGAAAAATCTCCTGTAAACCAGAAAATAAAAAAATGCTGGCCTTACTTGAAAAAAAAAGGTAATTTTTTGTTGTATTTTTGATACTAAAAGTACACTACATAGCCTTAAAACATAATGAAGTTATATTTTCATGGAGACGTGTACAAATAAAAGTAATTATGGCTGAACTGCTAAAGACATTATTACTTGGACTCGACTGTGATGAATAAAATAACTGCATACATAGTGTTAATCTCTTTATTACGGTATGTATTTATCGAATAGAGGTGATAATCACTCCGACTAAATATCAGCATTGTAGAGATTCAAACTGTTAAAAGATCAAGCGTAGCAAAAAAAAAAAAATGGCCACCGACTTCTAAAATTAGTTCGTATCAAAAAATGGAAACTTATAACATTTTAGCTCATTGGGACTTCCAAAATGTGTTTGTATCTCCCGAAAATTCGTATGAAGCGAGTTCGCTATTACCGAAGTAATTTTACAAAGAAATAGGAGGGCTGAGCCGGGGAATCTGGATTTTGTTCGTTATAGCCGAAAATTCTTATCAAGCGAGTTCGTATTAAGTGGACTCGACTGTATATCAGTAAGTACTTATAGTACTTATTTGAAATTTCATTATTGTCATTAGTTGGACTGAGCCAATCAGGGTAGATAACTATGGACTGATTTTATGTCAAATTTCCTCCCTTTATTTCAAATTAAAATGGGTATATCTCCGTAACTAATGAAGATACTGATCTGAAATTTCATTTATGTCAACAGATTTATTTGGCAGATCCTTCTTTCTTCACTTACAATAATTTTTTTTTTAATTACTTCCCTTTTACGTTACTATAAATAGCTTATTTTTAGTAACTTTTTTATTATTGGCCGTTGGGAAAAATCGAGACCAGTTTTCTGTTGTACAACATGGATGGTACCTCCAATTTGTAGGTATATTTTGACATATCTGTACCTTGTAAGAATTTTTTTTTTTTTTTTGGTTAAATTTCTTCCCTCTGTTGTTACTGTCATTTGGACTTAGGTATTTTTTCTGAGGACCTTCTTGTCCTCAAGTGCAATGATAACAGGTGAGCGATATAGGGCCATCATGGCCCTCTTGTTTGACTTAGAAATTTTTGGTTAAGGTTTTGTATGTAAGCTGGTATCTCAGTAACCACTTGTAGGAATGGATTGAAATTAACTGTGATAAACTGACTTACAATGCACAGGTTCCATAACTCTATTTTGCTTTTTTACAAAATTATGCCCCTTTTTCGACTTAGAAATTTTTGGTTAAGGTTTTGTATGTAAGCTGGTATCTCAGTACTCACTAATGGGAATGGATTGAAACTTCACACACTAAAAACAAAGAAAAATATCAAACAGGGAATGCCACGCACCAAAAGCGCAGCCTCCTCAAAACGAACCCCCCAGCACGCAAACTTGTGCACCACACACTCAAAGCTTACACATCAGGACAAAACGAACAACACACACACACACACACACACACACTCAAAGTCTTGTTCACTGTCATGATCTGACATGCACAAAGTAGGTCCCATAACTCTATTTTGCTTTTTTTACAAAATTATGCCCCTTTTTCAACATAGAAATTTTTGGTTAAGTTTTTGTATGTAAGCTGGTATCTCAGTATCCACTAATGGGAAAGGATTGAAACTTCACACACTTGTTCACTGTCATGATATGACATGCAGTGCAAAGGGTCAATAACTCAACTTCGCATTTTACAAAATTATGCCTCTTTTTCAACTTAGGAGGTTTTGGTTAAATTCTTATATGTAAGCTAGTATCTCAGTACCCACTTATGGGAATGGATTGAAACTTCACACACATGTCTACTGTCAGGTTCCATAACCCTATTTTGCTTTTTTTTTACTAAATTATGCTCCTTTTTCGACTTTCTTATTCGTTCAATCGACAAGGCTGTTGAATAGTCGAGCGTTGCTGTCCTCCGACAGCTCTTGTTTAACTTGAAAGTATCGTACAGAATTCACATTCCTGATTAGACATTTATCAGAATAATGGTCTTGATAACATCTGAGAGAAGTTTGAAACTCAGTCACTCTCGATGAACAACTACGTAAGTCTGAATTTAAGCACAACCTTGTATATACAATACATTTCATTCCATCTGGAACAACTGATAAGTATTAGACCTTTCTGATTCCATATACAAAGAATTAGAAGTCAGTTTCGCATATATAGGTCATGATTATTGAATATTTAGGACACTAAATACAACAATACAAATCCTGCTCACACAGTGACTATAAAGACAATGTTTTTTCTCCAACATTCATGAAACCCCATCAGAGTGTCTGTTTGCCTAGGGTCTGCAACAAAGACACAAGTATCTTTATATCATCTCCTGTTCTATCAGTACTACATACACTGCTTTGATTGGCGCGGAGTTTCCTTTTCCTGCATCTTGCAGCAACTTTTGTACTTGTTACGTGATTGATTTGCTTCAAAAATTATTGTTCCTTGTCATCATTCATATCATATGACACAAGGAACATAGCTCTTGCACAAAATTAACCATACAATTTATACAAGTAGGAGATAGATTAGTCTCATTATGGTATGTTTAGCGCTTTAAATGGTTTAAAATCACATAGTACATCTCTTCTCTGGCACCTCTCTGGTGAGGATTTATTATTTGTACATGTCTGTTAGCATGTTTTATGTATCTGTAGAATCCTCCATCTCCAGATATAATAAGGAAAGTTCTGTTAGGAGGAAGATACACCCCAAGTCTTCTTGCCTGAAATGAAAAGGCCCATTTTTTTTTCTTTTGATTTAAAGATTCAATTGTAAATGCTTCAAATTTACAGACAGAAATCTTAAATACTTTTGCATTCTGTGAAATCTTACAGCTTTTGATATAAAATGTGGTTACCAATTACCAGTTTGTTTCTTAAAAATGTATCATGCTTACCATATATAAAAGTTTTTCATCTGTGGCTTCCTTTTCCATCCCACAGTTTTGAAGATAAAATAAGCCCTTTCCTAGGTGATTGTTGAAGGCAGGGCATGAGTGTGGTGGTCTCCATTTACTTGTCCCACCAGAGAAGCCAATAATAAAAAGTTTTTCCGGAAGGACTTTGAACTCCAATTCAGAGAAAAATGAAGAGTAATTGTCAAGGTCAATGAATAAAACAGCATGTATCTTAATCATTACTTGTAAGATACGTCCAAGCGGGTCACACGTCTGAAAAAAACAACAAAAAAAACATGTCTGTTATTATTAGAAATAAGGAGCAACACAAAACTGAAATAAGGGACAACACAAAATATCAATCTAGATGCTGTAAGTTTGAATTCTGTGTTGGATTTAGTGAATCTACCTCACTGTTTGAGTTTGCAGGATAAGGAAATCCCAGCTGAGGTTGTATGGCTGTATGGAAATTGATATTAAAATGATTTGACAGCAATATTCCTTGTGTGACCCTTTATATTTCCTTCACATCATTGTTTCATTTAAAATGGACTCTAGGGGTTGGGTCAGAAAAGTTTGAAAATCTTTTCCTCTGAAACTGATGGTATGACTGTAAAACAATTCACACAGATGTTTCTTTGATGACCCTCTACTAAATTCCTCCAAACTGCCACCCATAATTATGTCTCCCCCCCCCCCCCCCCTGGTGGAGACATATTGTTTTTGCCCTATCCGTCCATCCATCCGTCTGTACGTCACACTTCATTTTCCAATCAATAACTGGAGAACCATTTGACCTAGAACCTTCAAACTTCATAGAGTGGCAGGGCTTATGGAGTAGACGACCCCTATTGTTTTTAGGGTTACTCCATCAAAGGTCAAGGTCACAGGGGTCTGAAGATAGAAAACCATTTCCGATCAATAACTTGAGAACCACTTGACCCAGAATGTTGAAACTTCATAGGATGAATGGACATGCAAAGTAGATGACCCTATTGATTTTGGGGTCATTCTAATGAAGGTCAAGGTCACAGGAGCCTGAACATGGAAAAACATTTCAGGTCGGTAACTGGAGAACCACTTGACCCAGAATATTGAAACTTTCTAAGATGATTGGACATGCAGAGTAGATGACCCCTATTGATTTTGGGGTCACTCTAATAAAGGTCAAGGTCGCAGCAAACAGAACATAGAAATCCATTTCCAGTCAGTAACTTGAGAATCACTTGACCCTGAATGTTGAAACTTCTTAGGGTGATAAGACTTAAAAAGTAGATGACCCGTATTGTTTTTGGGGTTTCTCTGTAAAACGTCAAGGTTGCAATGAGCAAAACATGGAAATCCACTTCCAGTCAATAACTTGAGAACCATTTGACCTAAAACCTTCAAATTTCATAGGGTGATAGGAGTTCGTAACAGAGTAGATGAACCCTTTATCTCCTAAACTCCTTAAGGATTTTCATGAAACTTGGGTCAAATGATCACCTCATCAAGACGATGTGCAGAACTCATGAGTCAGCCTTGTTGGCTCAAGGTCAAGGTCACAACTCAAGGTCAAAGGTTTTAGCCTTCCATTTTGTGTCTGCTCTATATCTCCTAAACCCCTTGAAAGAATTTTATAAAACTTTTGTCAAATGGTCATCTCATCAAGATGATTTGCAGAACCCATGAGTCAGCCATGCCGGCTCAAGGTAAAGGTCACAACTTAGGGTCAAAGGTTTGAGTCTTCTATTTTGTGTCAGCTCTGTATCTCCTAAACCCCTTGAAGGATTTTCATCAAACTTGGGTCAAATCATTACCTCATCAAGAGGATGTGCAGAACTGAGTCAGTCATGCTGGCTCAAGGTCAAGGTCACAACTTAGGGTCAAAGGTTTGAGCCTTCCATTTTGTGTCCACTCTGTATCTCCTCAACCCCTTGAAGGATTTTCGTCAAACTTGGGTCAAATGATCACATCATCAAGAACACAACTCATGAGTCAGCCATGTCAACTAAAGGTCAAGGTCACAACTGAAGGTCAAAGGTTTACCCTTTCACTATCCCTAACAGTGGCGGGGGATTTAGCTGTCTTTTAGACTGCCTTGTTTGTATTGATATTGTATTAGTAGAGATACTAATTGATAGATGTGATATTTTACAAAAAGCTAATACATGCCATAAGTCTGACTTCTATCATTCTTAGACAATATCTATACAGTGTGATAACTTCTTAAAATATCATTTTTGTTAATTTTAGTAGTTATATAGAGTGGAACATTTTATGAAGAGGTACTTGTTAACCATTTCGTAAAGATAAATAAATGCTAAAATTGTTGGTTATCATGTTGTTTTTAGGTGGACATATTGGAAATAAGGCAGTCATATTGGATTTATGATGTAATACTGGATTAAAATGCTTTAGTGATTATGCCAAGTGAATGTTGTTATACTTTTCTATTATCATATGGATGTTTGATACACTCAGATGCAGTATAAGTTAAAACATACTATGAATCAATGCTAGAAATCCCAATACGTTTTGGTGGCCATATTGCATTTGGCAGCCATACTGGATACATATTATTTCAGATATAATTTTCAATGACGCGTAATACACTCTGCTCTTATCCTTTAAAATTTTGACATGTTCAGATAAGTATATATTATGAAGTTCTGAGGGAATTCCAAAAATTTGCACTTTTGTTTCATTTTTTCAACATTTAACCCAAAAAATAGGGTGTTTGCATTATTGGATTTTAGTAGGTTTTTGATATGTCATTCCTGATATGTTATACATCACACATGCCAAATATCATTTCTGTGCAATTTTTTCTTCCTAAATTTGATATTTTTACTGGACTACTTACCTGTACGCTTGGCCTGTTGTCATATACTGGCTGCTGTCTCCGCGGAGTTCCCTGTGGTGGTAAGGGAACAACTTGTTCCTGTGTATGATTTGGATTCTAAAATATTTAAACAGGGTCTCATGAATCATCTAAAACTGAAAAATCCTTGAAAATGTTAAAGATAGGCAAGAAAATTAAGTTAAAGATAGGCAAGAAAAATGATATTACATGTCAAGTACATATAGCTCTTTATTTAAAGACATATAGCTTAAAAACTTTTTTTTTCCTTTTCTATGTCATTTACCAACCTCACATGTGTCTTCAGAGTCATAAAACTAAGTCATAGCATCAATAGCCATAACTCTGATATGCATTTTGGCCAGATTAATTCCCCTTTTGGACTTAGAAAATTCTAGTAAAAGTTTTGCATGCAAGTACATATTGCTATTGTTTAAAGGCATATAGCTTTGAAACTTATTATTTTCTTTTTTAAGGTCAATTACCAACCAACCTCACTGGGTCAAGTCCCACAACTCTGACATGTATTTTGGTCAAATTATGTCCCCCTCCCACCTCTGGCCACACCAGCCTTTGAACTTAGTAACTTGCATGTAAAACTCCAAAACCAATGCAGAATAATGAATTGAAACTTCATATGATTGTGTCTTTGGGGTCATAAAACAAGATGATAGCATCAAGAGCCATAACTCTGACATGCACTTTGGCCAAATCATGCCCCCTTTTGGACATATTGGATTTATGATGCAATATTGGATTAAAATGCTTTAGTGATTATGTCAAGTGAATGTTGTTATACTTTTCTGTTTTCATATGGATATTTGATACACTCAGATGCAGTATAAATTAAAACATACATGTACTATGAATCAATGCCAGAAATCCCCATATGTTTTGGTGGCCATATTGAATTTGGCAGCCATATTGGATACATATTATTTCATATATAATTTTCGATGACTGGTAATACACTCTGCTCTTATCCTTTAAAATTTTGACATGTTCAGATAAGTATATATTATGAAGTTCTGAGGGAATTCCAAAAATTTGCACTTTTGTTTCATTTTTTCAGCATTTAACCCAAAAAATAGGGTGTTTGCATTATTGGATTTTAGTAGCTTTTTGATATGTCATTCCTGATATGTTATACATCATACATGCCAAATATCATTTCTGCGCATTTTTGTACCCCCCGACAACAAAGTTGTAAGGGGGGGTATACTGGTTTCAGGTTGTCTGTCTGTCCGTCCGTCCGTCTGTCTGTCTGTCCGTAGACACAATCTTGTGCGCACCATCTCTCCTCATCCCCTTGACACAATTTAATGAAACTTCACACAAGTGATCAGTAACAACAGTAGTTGTGCATGGGGCATGTTAGGTTCTTTCAGATAAAAAAATTGCAGAGTTACGGGACTTTGTTTTTTGTTACTATACTATATACATAGACACAATCTTGTGCGCACCATCTCTCCTCATCCCCTTGACACAGTTTAATGAAACTTTACACAAGCGATCAGTAACAACAGTAGTTGTGCATGGGGCATGTTAGGTTCTTTCAGAAAAAAAAATTGCAGAGTTATGGGACTTTGTTTTTTGTTACTATACTATATACATAGACACAATCTTGTGCGCACCATCTCTCCTCATCCCCTTGACACAATATAATGAAACTTCACACAGGTGATCAGTAATAACAGTACTTGTGCATGGGGCATGTTAGGTTGTTTCAACGACAAAAATTGCAGAGTTACGGGACTTTGTTTCTTGTTCACATACTATGTACATACAGACTGCATATGCAATCTTGTGCGCGCCTAATCTTCCGAACCCTTGCACACAATTTAATGAAACTTCACACAAGTGATCAGTATCAACCCTAGTTGTGCATGGTGCATGTTACGTTCTTTTAGATAAATATTCTGCATAGTTATGGGAGTTTGTTTTTTGTTACTATACTGTATACATACAGTCTATATTCATACAGTCCACATAATTATGCAATCTTGTGTGCGTCAAATTGCAATGTACTGTGTCAGTGCATGTGGGGGGGTACATTCATCACCTTTAGTGATAGCTCTAGTTTCCCCCTAAATTTCATATTTTTACTGGACTACTTACTCTTGGCCTGTTGTCATATACTGGCTGCTGTCTCTGCCGAGTTCCAAGTGGTGGTAAGGGAACAACTTGTTCCTGTGTATGATTTGGATTCTAAAATATTTAAACAGGGTCTCATGAATCATCTAAAACTGGAAATCCTTGAAAATGTTAAAGATATGCAAGAAAAATGATATTACATGTTTGCCTGAGTGTGACATGTCCAAACCCACAGGGCAGTGCCATATGAAACCTTACTAAGGCTTGGTATCTAATGCCATTTCATTCCTGGGTTGGAAAACATTTTCTTATACAGTGGAACTTCTGGACCTTCCAAAAACTGGAAACTTTGAAAATCTTTTCTCGGTCCTGAATTTTCCTCCTATTTTCTACATAGACGGTACTTGTAATACCGGAACATCCAAATTCTGAACACCAGACGATATTTTTGAAAATTTTGACTCTGATTAAGTCCAATGGAAGAAACATGTTAGTTTTAAACTAAAATTTGCTATTTTTGGCTTGTGAACACAATAGAGATCATATTTTGCAATCACCTTTAATCAAACTTGCACACAACTTGTATTGGCATAATATCTCGTTTCCTTTCGAAAACTGGCCAGATCCCATCATGGGTTCCAGAGTTATGAACCTTAAAGAGCCAAAATTTGCTATTTTGGCTTTTGCAACCATATAGAGACTTCATTTATAGTTTGATTTGATACAAACTTTCAAAATATCTTCAACAACAATAAATCTTGGATTCCGTGATGAATCTGTCAGATCCAATTGTAGGTTCCGGAGTTACGGCCCCTAATTGACACATGAAAGAGCCAAACATTTTTACCTTGTGAACACGATAGAAGTAACATTATATATTTAATTTTAACCACACTTACACACAGCTAAAGTCACAATAAGATCTCAGTTCCTTTCGAAAATCAGCTAGATTCCATCATGTGTTCTGGAATTACTGCCCCTGAAAGGGGCAAAAGTTTCTAGTTTGGCGCTTTCAGCCATATAGAGGTTTCATTTATGCTTTGATTTGAAACAAACTTGCACAAAATCAAAACTTGGTGATGTCGGATCAAAAACTAGGTCATGAGGTCAAATCAAAAGAAAAGCTTGTTAACACTCTTAAGGCCACATTTATGACCCTATCTTCATGAAACTTGGTCAGAATGTTTATCTTGATAATTCCTAGGCTAATTTCGAAACTCGGTCTTATGGGGTCAAAATCTAGTTCACCCAATCAAATCAAAGGAAAAGCTTGTTAACACTCTTGTTCATTTGATGTGTAATGAAACTTGGTCAGAATGTTTGTGTGCATGAAATATTGCATAAATGTTTATCTGGGTCATGTAGGGTCTAAAACTAGGTCACCAGGTCAAATCAAAGAATAAGCTTGTTTACACTCGAGGCCATGTTTTTTGGTCCAATCTTAATGAAAATTGGTCAGAATATTTGTCTCCATGAAAACACTAGGTAAAACATGTTTACACTGTTATTGTGTGTTACTCAGGTGAGCCACTAAGGGCCATCTTTGCCTTCTTGTTCGGGGGTTGGGGTGGGGGACGGGTTAACTCCATTTCTCAACAGTATTTCAGTTATATAACGACAGGCAGTTAATCTAACCAGTATTCCTGGATTCTGTACCAGTGCTTGTTCTCAGCAAGTAACTGCCAACTTCCCCACATGAATCAGGGGTGGAGGACAAATGTCTTCTATCAAAGCGTCATGGAGAACATATTTATGCTTCGCCTGGGGATCGAAGTCATGACCCGCGACCCATAGATCTGTGCTCTCCCAATTGAGCTAAATGGGAGGAGGGTTTATATTACTTGATAGTACAGAATGTAACTATCTCATTCACTGAGTATTTCGTATTTGGCTATCTTTAAAGTTTAAATAATTATCATGATTCATTCTTACCAGTATTTCAGACATGAAAAAATCTGGATATTTGTTTGAGTTAAATAATAAGAAAAGTAGTTACCTTGAAATTTGCTGAGTTTCTGCCATTGCTGAAAAAAACAAGAGAAAGTAGTTGTAATAATGTAATAAATTCCCTTTAACTCTTTACCTCCCCCCCCCCCCCACCATCCCCTCCCCTCATCTCTCCACACACAAAAGACAAATGGGATATGGTAATAGTCTCCATTTGTCCATCTGTGTGTACGTGCATCTGTAATACTTTTGTCTTGAATACAACTCCAAAACAATTGAAGGGATTTGCCTAAAATTATCACAATAACAGAGGCCTTTAAGAGGAAGTACATGTACCTACTTTATCTTTATAACTTTTTTTAAACTATCTCCCTTCCCATGATTTATTCTTTCTCTTTTGTCCAGCTTTGAACCTGTAGGAGGGATATTGTTAAAACTTCATACAATGACAGAGATCATTGAGAGGAAGTCCAATGTACCAAAATCATAACTCTACCTTATCTACATTTTGAATCATCTCCTTTAAATATAATAGAATGGCCTTGTCTGTCCATCAGTCAACAGTTCCCATTTCCAGAAGGTAGAAAAGCTATAGCTTTTAACTTTGTGATGAAAAAGCACCACTTAAGGAGGTAGGTTACCTTAATATTCACATGTGCGCATGTCCAACCGGAAGCTAACGTGACGATTTACGATGACGTTTACAACAAACTAAATGTATTTGTATATCCATTCTTCTGAAAACAAATTATGAACCTGTCTCCGATCTGATGCTTTATGATTTGATAATGCATAAATAATGAATAAATTGCCGCAGAAACGCTTCAAAACAATGTTGCCTTAAAATGTCGTCACTAACGTCATGACGTTACGTGTCAGTTACCGTGCAAAATTAATAGCTTTTATTTAGAAAGTACGTACTTCTGTGCATTTTCTTTATTTAAACTATTTACAAACAGCCATTATTTGCTGAAATATTTTTTATGAGTCTTTTGCTTTGAATAATAATCAATATTTTGCTTCTTTTATTTAGTTATATTGAAATGGTATGTGGAATGTAAGAAAATGGATGATGGTAACTAATGTTATTTGGAATATAGTTGGGTGTAAGGTTACTTGTTACGGCCATTTTCAAATAAAAATTCTGGCAGTTTGATTTGTAATACCTATTTTCCAGTTTCCGTTGATAATTTGTTACTTATATACTAAAACTAAGTTATAATATTGTTCAAATTTCAGTAGAAAATTGTGGTTTCTTGAATTGAATTGATGTTACCATGGAAACGAAGCCCGTGACCTATATATCTAAATATAAAATTCAAAAGCGTTGACACTGGTCTATTTAAGGAACTCAGCTTCGGCTTTTCATTTTCATTTCTACAATATCCATGAGAATAATAGCAGCATGCCAAACTATTTTTCCATGAAAAATGCCAGACGAAGGGTACTGCTTAAGTATTTTAAGCTGTGAAATTTGTTTGAATAAATGCAAATAACACGAAAATATAACTAACGTTAGAAATAATATGTTTTAAAGCTACATTAACAAGAAAGATAATTTTGTTCAATATTTTTTATAAGAATAATTACGACAAAAAGCAAGATATAAGCTATTTTAAACATCTCTGTTGCCATGGTTACTTTAAACTTTAAGAAAAATAGGGTGCCATGTAAAGTGCTTGGTATTTTGCTAATAATAGTACCCAAATATTCCATGTTGGTCATTAACAGAATGGCACTGGAGCCGTCGAAAACCCCGTTTTTATACATAGTTGTTTAAAAATGAGAGAAAATGCGTTACCATGGAAACACGAGCCCCGCGACATATACATTTTAAGCTTTTATTAGAAAGCTAACGCGCATACTAGTAAAATTATCAATTATGCAGACTTCTACGGATATCAATGAAACTAAAATACAATGAAAAGTGTTAAATATCCGTATTTTCCTTCTTCTTTCAATATAAAATACCTGTGGAGGGTCATGTTCTTCAGACCTGAATAAAACTTGAACTTGAAGGGTCAGAGATAAACGAAATTGAGATTGAAGCAGTTAAAACATCATATATCATATTACACGGAATACAAAAAATTGCTGCGGTTCAACTAATTGGAATTTACCCTGGTAACAAGGTATCCTACCTCCTTAAGGAGAATCTCTTTTTATGGTGGGTCAGTAGTTCAAAGGTCAAGGTCAAAATGACCTGAAACCTGAAAAAGGTTTCCAGACTGTAAACCATAAGAATGTAACAGCTACAGCTTTCAGTCTTAAAACAATGACTTAGAATCACTAGAGGAAGATCCCTATTGATTTTTGGGCCAATGGCTCAGTGAAAGGTGAAGGTCACATTGACATGGTTACTGAGGGACACATATTGTTTTTGCCCTGTCCGTCCTTCTGTTAGTCTGTCCGTCCGTCAAACTTCATTTCCGATCAATAACTGGAGAACTATTTGACCTAGAACCTTCAAACTTAATAGAATGGCAGGGCCTATGGAGTAGACAACCCCTATTGTTTTTGGGGTCACTCAGTCAAAAGTCAAGGTTGCGGGCCTAAACATGGAAAACCATTTCCAATCTATAACTTGAGAATCACTTGACCCAGAAAGTTGAAACTGCATAGGATGATTGGACATGCAACTTAGATGACCACTAATGATTTTGGGGTCACTATTAAAGGTCAAGATCACAGGGGCCAGAACATGGAAATCCATTTCCGATCAGTAACTTTTAGAACCATAAATTTTGACCTAGAACCTTCAGACTTCGTAGGGTGATAGGACTTGCAGAGTAGATGACCCCCAGTGTTTTTTTGGTCACTCCATTAAAGGTCAAGGTCACAGGAGCCATCTGTCTGCCACACTTCATTTTTGATCAATAACTGGAGATCTATTTGACCTTAGACTAAGAACCTTCAAACTTCATAGGGTGATAGAGCTTACAGAGTAAATGACCCCTATTATTTTTGGTGTTATTGGATCAAAGATCAAGGTCACAGGGGCCTGAACATGGAAATCTCTTTCCCATCAATAACTTGAGAACCCGTATTGATTTTTAGGTCAATTGATTAACGGTCAAGTTCACAGGGACCAGAACTTGGAAAATGGCTTCTGATTGATAACTTGAGAACCATTTGACCCAGAAGCTTCAAACTGCATAGGATGATAGGGCTTACAGAGTAGATGACCCTTTTCATTTTTTGGATCACTTTAGCAAAGGTCAAGGTCAACAGGGGCCTGAACATGTAAAACTCTTCCCCATCGATAACTTGAGGATGATTGGACTGCAGTGACATACATCCTGCTAATGATGATTACTCACATATCACAATGCTTTATGAACAACACATGAAGTCAAGGGGACGGGATGGGTTGACTGACTGTCATGTGCTGCAAAAATCTGGACCAGTAACAGACAGTAATATTACCACCAGACCCATCATGTATTTATGACAATCAATAACATGGAAAACAGTTAAATGTAACAATTTATACTTAAGTAATTTCAAAAGCAACAGTACTGGATCTACAAATGCATTTGAAATTCTCACTTTAAATTAATAAGAGACACTGGTAATTTTAATACTTAGTGCCTGATAAAGATTAAAGTACGAAGCTGGATGCATTGTTTATTAACTGGCACCACTTTTACAACTTACAGTATTTTCTTCAGTTTTCCTCTACTTGTAGAGACCGTACGATAGCTCTTCGCATTCTTCAATTTTTCAAAAGAAGTGGTTGGTACAAGAGCACCGGTTACGATTAAAAATGTAAACAACAGACTCTGTCTATAAATTATTTGAATGAATAAATGATCGTCGATCTTAGTCATAATACTGATTTACATTGAATGTTAATGATTCCATGTATTGCATTTAGTTTGTAACTGTAATTTCCTATCAATTGATATCCTGTCGAAACTGAAAACTAATTGCTTATATTTGAACAAAGCCCGCTGTCTTTGCCGTTCGCCAGCTGCTAAAGAGGCAAATATATAAGATTAAGTGTAAGTTATATTTCACTGGTACTACCAGTTAGTAAGTTCATACTCTAAAAAACACGTTTTGACCGATTAAAATGTTTGCAGCATTAGATTATATTTTTTCTTTACATGAAAATTGCTGTTAGGTAATAAAGCAATTACGCCTATAATCCGGAGTAGGCCGATTATGTGTTATTGTCACAAAACTGTTCCAGTTCACGTAATGTAATTGGTGCACTTTAACTGCTTAGCTATAGCTACTGCTGTTATAGGGAAGTGGTAGAGTGTCTGCCTTAGGAGTGAGAGGTCCTGGGTTCGAGTTCGAGTCCCAGTTAAAGATTAACAATTTTCATTCTGCTACAGCATCTTTTTGCTGTTAAAGGACTGTTCCAGTTGTTCTATATTTTTAGGACACAGTATCATGGATCATTATTTAGAAATCCAGATCACAGTTGAATGTTAACTCAAATGTACCCAAGTAGAAAATATTCGCTTTATTATGTCCCTTTGATGTTTCTGCTCTCCAGGTCCAAGAAAAGTTACATTTCCTTTATCACAAAATTTTCTTTTACATGAAAATATTAAATGCTCATGACTCTATGCTTCTGGTTAAAATATTGTTAATGTATCTATTTTTGAGAAATATATGTACATATGTCTTCATTTCAAAGCTTTTTAACTTCATACCTATGATTTGAAAAACTTAGGTACTATCTCTACTACTTATGTCAAAATATATCCTCAGATGTACACACTGCAAACAGTAGTTCTGAAATTGCCGAGGTTAACTGTGCTACTTTTAATAATGGCAAAGTCAAAAATGCACATTTTCACATTGTGACACGCCTAGCTCAAAAAGTGTTTGATATAAATTGATGAAAACTTGCATGAGTCTTTATCATAATATAACCTTGCACACCTCCTATTTTTTGTCTGGCTCCACCCCCTATTTCCAAAGTAATGGCCCCTGAAATAGGCAAAAATGCATATTTTCACCTAAGACGTGCCTAGCTCAAAAAGTATTTGATGTAAATTCATGAAATCTTGCATGATGTGACCTTGCACATTTGGCATTCTTCTTGAGATTTTAGCACTAATTACACAATTACGGCTCTTGAAATAGCCAAAATTATGGATTTTTTGTTTGTGATGCTCATAGCTCATGACCTAGAATAATGAATCCTTTATATAAAATGTTTGTTGAGGCTTAAAACTGCAAAAGACTGGCAAACATTTGAATTATTGCCCCTTATTTGTGACAAATGTACCAGTGGGGGCATACCTTGTGTCCTACAGACACATTCTAGTTATTGTTTGGTGTAATCACGTTTAAGTTTTGCTTTCACTTGCTTAATTAATTATTTTGTACATTTTAATAATTATGTATATTAAATCAAATTCATCTTTTCATGCTTGTTCATAACACATAACCCAGATACCTTTGAGACTCCATATTTTATTTATTTATTTTGAATATATTCTTATTTCCTTGTTTTTTCGTTTGCCACGTTGTCTGAATTATCACGCTCGCTTGAGTCATAAAATGGTAACCCAAAATGGCGATTGAATTCAGGCGGTAAATAGTTTAAAAAAAATAGTACCCTTTGAAAATCGTAATATGATATAATTAGTATTTGGAAAATCAGATTAATGAATAGAAGCAAATCAATAATTTTTCCGATTGATTATTATGGTATTTCAGACACTAAATAGGAAATTGGCACAAAAAAATGGTAGTTGCATAATGGCGGATACAAAAGTCCTCGGTTTGTTTTGCTCTGTAGAGATATTTTCCTTAAGCTTATTTTCTTTGCAATTTTTTTTCTAAAATCACATGACAGATCTATGCTTGACATGTAGGTAGCATTTTCATAATGAAATAACATGACAGAATTTTTCATGGAAACTTAGGTCATACACCACCACTTCAATTTGGGGTCTCAATTTTTAGCTTATTTTGCAGTTGTTTTTTTTTGTTGTTGTTTTTTTTTTTGACTAAAAAATATTTTTCTTGCATCAAAAATGACCCCTACATTTCTTTTGATTTTTATTCAGCACTGACAATATTCTTCAACAAAATAACAGTTACAGACATTTAAAAGGGGTCCTGGCCCGCCCGCTTAGCTCAGTACCCAGCACGCAAGCCTATATGGGGCCCATATGGGCTATATCTGGGCAAATGTACCATGCCCGTCCCATATGGGACCCTTATTGTAAGTATTGGCCCTTATTGGACCCATATGGGACCCATATACAATGTCCCAGCGATGTGAATTACAAATGTATTCATTTTAAGTTTATATGTGGTGTCACCAGTATATAAGTTCATATTTTAAGTTTTCTTCGAATATTTGTACATTTTTTGAAGTATCAGAAGAAACATGTTTCCAAGAAGGGTCCATCTGGGTCCCATATTGTAAGTATTTGCCCTTATTGGACCCATATGGGACCCATATACAATGTCCCAGCGATGTGAATTACAAATGTATTCATTTTAAGTTTATATGTGGTGTCACCAGTATATAAGTTCATATTTTAAGTTTTCTTCGAATATTTGTACATTTTTTGAAGTATCAGAAGAAACATGTTTCCAAGAAGGGTCCCATCTGGGTCCCATATTGTAAGTGTTTGCCCACATTGGACCCATATGGGACCCATATACAATAACTCAGCGATGGATATACCAATGCATTCATTTTAAGTTTAAAAGTGGTGTCTCTAGCATAGAAATTAGTTTTTTATGGTTTCTCTGAATGTCTCTACGTTTTCTTTTCTCTCAAAAAGAAACACGTTTCCCAGAATGGTCCCATCTGGGTCCTATATTGTAAGTATTTGCACACATCAGAGCCATATGGGACCCATTGAAGTGATACATCAACGTCTTGACTTTAAGACTATAAGTGTTGTCACTAGTATAACAATCCTTTTTTCTAAGTTTTCTTTGAATTCTAGTACATGTACATTTCTCTGGTCTCAAAAAATATGTTTCTCAGAAGGGTCCCATATGGGTCCCATCCCAGCAAACAAAAGACGTCTTGAAGACGTCTTTATTTGGTTGTTTTATGGTCATGACATCTGTGACCAGAAAAAGACGCCCTTTTTCGTTGTTTTACCTACGAAATAAAGACGACTTTTAAAAGATGTTTTAAAGCCGTGATAAAAACGTCTCTGTCTATAAGAAAATGCAAGTTTCGGTTCTTCTTAGCTGCAATAACATTTACAATACAAACTGTTAGAAAAAAACTATGCTATTAGACATACCGGTATGTTGGATCGAAGGTTTGATAATTTTCTTACTTCATAATAGAAAGGACGGGTATAGCATTTTTATTGTATTTTCAAAATACAATTACTAGGGTTACAAAATCATGAAAATGGACTAATACTAGTAAATGATTTTTTTGCACTTTCGAAATTATTCCTAATTGTTATTAAAATTCGACTGTTGTCTAAGCTATTTCTAAATTGTGTAATTACTTTTAATAATAACATTCATTCATTTTAAAATATTCAGGAAAGTGATACTGGACAATGGGAACATTTATAATACATGTTTGTAACCATGGTAACTAAGGGTCCATCTCTCTACACATGTTATCTATTAGTCACGCCAATGGTTTACACACTATTCTGTTAATTTGATAGAGGTTTAAGCTGCAATATAGAACAAGTTTATTCATTATGTATAGAGGGGACCGATGCAGAAAAAGTGAGTACAATACTTTAAACATTATTATAACATAATAATTATATAATTATTCGTCAATAACTGGCGTATTTATAAGATATCTATTTTAACATCATTAGCCTTTTTTTAATCTGCATTCTATTTCCTTAAAAATATCTCATACTACAAACTTAGAGAGGACATCTCAGAAAATGTTGTTAATAGTTTCCATTAAATGTTTAACCAGTACTTTATTTATCAAAACTGTTTTTGCATTTCTATTTAATTTACGGTAAAATGGTGAATGATAATTATAAAAAAAACTCGAATTTGATATATTTCAGGTGATATTAAAGCTATAAATTACGACTCACTTTTTGGATTACTTATTGGACTTGCTCTATATTACTAAGATAAAATACGATCACAGATCTTATGTCCAAAGTCTAAAAAGCATTTCTTTATACTTTCATGATATGTCAATACCCTTTTTCTTGTTCTGTACAAACCTGTCTTTCAGACGCGTGCTTACAGTTATCTGGTATTTGTCATTTATTTTATTAAAAAACATGTAAAATGATTACAAATATGTCATGATATTTTGCAAATAGTCATAATTTTTATGGACAAATGCTCAGACTGACATTATTTTTCTACTTTACAGAATGCCTTTATAAAGAATCTGATGAAGTGAGTTGGAAATGCAATAGATCAAGATGAAAAGGTCCATAGTGATTCTGAAACAACTACATGGGCAGCTACAATGTTTCGGACAGTTGACAATATCAATCAATCAATAAGACCCATACAATTCCAGAACACCCCTAAATGGCCCTTACTATATATGACATGGGACCCAGAAAGGTCCCACATGGGTTATAAGATATGGGACCCATAAGGGGCCCATATAGTATATCCCATATGGGAACCCATATGGGTCCCATGTATGCTTGCTAGCTGGGTAGGTAACAGCGTTGGTCTACGGATCGCGGGGTCGTGAGTTCGATCCTCGGACGGGGCGTATGTTCTCCGTGACTATTTGATAAACGACATTGTGTCTGAAATCATTAGTCCTCCACTTCTGATTCATGTGGGGAAGTTGGCAGTTACTTGCGGAGAACAGGTTTGTACTGGTACAGAATCCAGGAACACTGGTTAGGTTAACTGCCCACCGTTACATGACTGAAATACTGTTGAAAAACGGCGTTAAACCCAAAACAAACAAACAAACAAATAAAAGGGGTCCTGATGTGTGCAGCACCCATTGGAAAAATGTCAATTTTATATAGAAGAACAGCTATTTAGTGTGTTGTAACCTTACAATCATATGAATATAATGTTCAATCAAAGTACTGAGAGTACTGATAGGCTGGTGCTTGGCAGTCAGTTACCTCTAGGAATTATTAGCTCACCTGAGCACGAAGTGCTCAAAGGTGAGCTTTTGTGATCGCTCTGTGTCCGTCGTCAGTCCGTCCGTCATCGTCAACAATTTGACTGTTAACATGCTAGAGGTCACAATTTTGGCCCAATCTTAATAAAACTTGGTCAGAATGTTACCCTCAATAAAATCTTGGACAAGTTCGATATTGGGTCATCTGGGGTTTAAAACTAGGTCACCAGATCAAATCAAAGGAAAAGCTTGTTAACACTCTAGAGGTCACAATTTTGGTTCAATCTTAATGAAACTTGGTCAGAATGTTACCTTTAATATAATCTTGGAAGAGTTTGATATTGGGTCATCTGGGGTCAAAAACCAGGTCAACAGGTCAAAATCAAAGGAAAAGCTTGTTAACACTCTAGAGGTCACAATTTGGGCCGAATCTTCATGCTTTAAAGATTAGCATGTGTTTCAGGTCAGTCATTTGCAGATAATACGATACAGGTCGTGCAAGGTGTGCATTTTGGAGTTACGGCCCTTGAATTATCGAAAATTGCCAGTTCTACTCTTGTCTGCACTCTAAGTCGAACATTTCTCATCCGATCTTCACCAAACTTGAACAAAATGTGTTTGGCCATAAGACCTTACCCAAGTTCGATAACTAGCCAAATCCGCCCAGGCACTTTTGATTTATCGCCCTTGAATTACTGATTGGATCCACTCATCCAGACCATCTAATTTTGGATCCACTCGTCTAAAACATCTAGAGAAACTAACATTTTTCATAGGGGCAGTTGTGGGAGACATGCGCTTTTCTCAAAAGCATCTCTAGTATTATAAATTAATTGCTAGATTTGCGTCCGATGCATTATTACCTAATTCACATTACACATTTCTCGGCAGGAAATTACACATGTATGTAATTTTAGATTCAGACGCGCATTCATTTTGCAAAAAACATCCGGATGAAAGTCTAGTTTTAACACTTTTTAATTGGCGCTGACTTTCCTTATTGAACATTTCTCAGTTTCACCAAGATTTGCAAATTAGGATAATGCAGTCGTTAATTGGCACTGTCATGATCACTCGCTAATCTCCTGCGGCTTAGATAGGAAATTCGGTAACCATGGTAGCGCTGTTTAACACGTTTAGGTTTCACATGTAAGAACACAATGATATACTAGATCTAATCCTGTGGAAATTATGAAAACAAAATTTCAAAAATTGAAAATCCACGACTACATCCCCACGAAACAGATGTTTTGGCCCAAACCACAAAATTTTGTGCCGACAAAATTAAATGATTTCACAGTACTCCTAAACCTTAAAGCAATAAAAAAAACAAAGAAAAAAATGATTGTGGTATAATTGAGTTTTCACTGGTTTCAACTTTCATCGTAATTGTTTGAAGAATAGTTGTTTAGAAAGAAAAATAAACAAGAGGACCATGATGGTCCTGAATCGCTCGCCTGTCCCCACATGACCCAGTTTTGAACTGAGCATGACGTCGTTTTTTCTATTATTTGACACAGTGACCTAGTTTTAGAGCTCATGTGACCCAGTTTTGAACTTGACCTAGACATCATCGAGATAAAAATTCTGACCAATTTTCATGAAGATCATTTGAAAAAATATGGCCTCTAGAGAGGTCACAAGGTTTTTCTATTATTTGACCTAATGACCTAGTTTTTGAAGGCACGTGACCCAGTTTCGAACTTGACCTAGGTATCATCAAGGTGAACATTCTCACCAATTTTCATGAAGATCTCCTGAACAGTATGGCCTCTAGAGAGGTCACAAGGTTTTCTATTTTTAGACCTACTGACCAAGTTTTTGACCGCACATGACCCACTTTCGAACTTGACCAAGATATCATCAAGGTGAACATTCAGACCAACTTTCATGAAGATCCATTGAAAAATACGGCCTCTAAAGAGGTCACAAGGTTTTTCTATTTTTAGACCTACTGACCTAGTTTTTGACCGCACATGACCCACTTTCAAACCTGATCTAGATATCATCAAGGTGAACATTCTGACCAATTTTCATGAAGATCCATTGAAAAATATGGCCTCTAGAGAGGTCACAAGGTTTTTCTATTTTTAGACCTAATGACCTAGTTTTTGACAGCATGTGACCCACTTTCAAACTTGACCTAGATATCATCAAGGTGAACATTCTGACCAATTTTCATGAAGATCCATTGAAAAATATGGCTTCTAGAGAGGTCACTAGGTTTTTCTATTTTTAGACCTAATGACCTAGTTTTTGATCGCACGTGACCCACTTTCAAACTTGATCTAGATATCATCAAGGTGAACATTCAGACCAACTTTCATGAAGATCCATTGAAAAATATGGTCTCTAGAGAGGTCACAAGGTTTTTCTGTTTTTAGACCTAATGACCTAGTTTTTGACCGCATGTGACCCAGTTTCGAAGCTGACCTAGATATCATCAAGATGAACATTCTGATCAATTTTCATGAAGATCCATTGAAAAATTTGGCCTCTAGAGAGGTCACAAAGATTTTCTATTTTTAGACCTACTGACCTAGTTTTGGACTGCACTTGACCCAGTTTCAAACTTGACTTAGATATTATCAAGATAAACATTCTGACCAATTTTCATGAAGATCCATTGAAAAATATGGCCCCTAGGGAGGTCACAAGGTTTTTCTTTTTTTAGACCTACTGACCTAGTTTTTGACCGCACTTAACCCAGTTTCAAACTTGACCTAGATATCATTAAGATGAACATTCTGACCAATTTTTATGAAGATCCATTCACAAGTTTGGCCTCTAGAGAGGTCACAAGGTTTTTCTATTTTTAGACCTACTGACCTAGTTTTTGACCGCACGTGACCCACTTTCGAACTTGACCTAGATATCATCAAGATGAACATTCAGACCAACTTTCATACAGATCCCATGAAAATTATGGCCTTTAGAGAGGTCACAAGGTTTTTCTATTATTTGACCTACTGACCTAGTTTTTAATGGCACGTGACCAGTTTCGAACTTGACCTAGATATTATCAAGATGAACATTCTGACCAATTTTCATGAAGATCTTGTGAAATATATGGCCTCTAGAGAGGTCACAAGGTTTTTCTATTTTTAGACCTACTGACCTAGTTTTTGACCGCACATGACCCAGTTTCGAACTTGACCTAGATATCATCAAGATGAACATTCTGACCAATTTTCATAAAGATCCCTTGAAAAATGTGACCTCTAGAGTGGTCACAAGCAAAAGTTTACGCACGGACTGACGGACGGACGACGGACGCCACGCGATCACAAAAGCTCACCTTGTCACTTTGTGACAGGTGAGCTAAAAATGCAATGGTCCAAACAGAACACTGTACAAATGAGTATCTATTTATTTTAGTTAATAATGGAAACCCATAAGACATATTTATAAAAGTACATATTTATAAAAGTAGGAAAATACCTTTTTATTCTTGTTTGCCAAAAACTTAATCCATGAGTTCAACATCCAGACTCCAAGTTTGATTTCATTTGTTCTTGTATGTAGAGAGGTTGTCACAGGAATTACATTGACTCATGTTAGTATAAATTGAAGAACATTAAGGTGGTTATACATATGATTGGAATTGTGCTGCAGTCTATAAGCGCTTATAACATACTCATTCATAAACTTCGTTGAGTTACAGTGGAACCTAAAGTGTCAATATTTTTCCATATTGATGTCCAAATTTCATATCGGTGCGTGACGTCATTTGTGATGTCAGTTTCATGCAATATGACGTCGTGTTTAAAAGTTCTTTAACGACAATATTTTCAATTTTACTCGGGCTAAAAATAAATTTGTATTATTTATATATTAATTATAAGTGTAGTATGTGTATGAAATAAAAAGATTATTAGATTTGCATTGAGAAATATACACTTGTTTGATATTGTGCTTCTGTTATATATAAAGTCGTGCAATATTTCAGCTGCGAAACTTGTGCATATTTCTCGATACAAATCTAATAACCTATAAATATGAACAAATTTAAATACTAGTTGGTAGGTTAAACAAAATTAAGCAGTTTTATCAGATTTGTTGTTGTTTTAAGAAAGGAAGAACAAAATTTAGCTAACCCTTATCATGCTGGACACGATTGATTCTGCCTTTGCAACCAGTGTAGATCATGATCAGCCTGCACATCTGTGAAGTCTGATCATGATCTGCACTATCTTTTTGTTATGCACACCTTTTAACAGTTAATGTTACTGTCCAAATTGAAAGATGGAAGAGTTTATTATAGAAATTTATATCTGAAGCTTAGTGTACATAATTTGTGTCATGAAACAACCAACCAAACTAAAGAAATAAGAACAGTGTTTCATTCAGCATACTTTCCCTGAAATGAACATATATTTTCATGAGCTGGAACCATGATGTGAGCAGAACATGTGTGGTGCATGGGTCACCCTTGGGTAAAGCCTTGTCCAAAGCCCTGAGTTACCTGTCCTGATGGTCTGTCCACAAAGTATTTTTTTAGCAATCTTGTTGCTTAAATGTTTTGTATGTTTATTATGTTGTACTGATTTATATAGCACTTTTCATTATAAACTTTTAATTGGCATTTTACACACTAACTTCTATTTATAGTGCTGTTATTTGACTGCTATAGAACTTCTTATTTTTGTGCAGGTGTATCTTAACATATGGTACTTCCACTGCTTGTGGAGCTACCTTAAAAATATCAATAATATCTCTACAATTGGACCCCCCTGTGTTTCTTTTGAAGTTCAGTAGACTTGAATATGCCTCTTTATTCAATTTCAAAAAGCTTGTCATAATTATCAATTATATATTCTCTATGTATTTTGTAAAAGGTATGTCTCAGATTACTTATTCATGCCATTTCCAAATTTTTTTGTATGGGCTTATTCACAATTGTATTAACAATTGGGTGTAAAATATTACAGACAGATAGATATGACAAATTTATACAATCATGTATATCTAAACTATTCACAATTTAACTTTGTACAATTACTTTTTGGTTTTAAAGGTGGTTAATCAGATTTTGGTCAAGTAATAGATTTGTTCAAAACTTAAGCAACTGATATTTTACGCTTATTTGTTTTCAGTGAGTTTGTAATACATATTTAATTTTCAGTGGAAGTATTCTTAAAATGCAATTTTCCTATCCTAGTTGTCCAACCAAGATTGTTTTAGCATGAGCATAAATTTAATAAACATTTTTTGCTAAGGGAATAACATGAATATAAAAACTATTATTTGCACTGACAATTATATTTTCTCCACAATTGATAAGAAATGTTAATTTATTGAATTAATATAAAAATTGCCTTCCTTTTCCCATCTTGGTTATGCATGCAATATAGATTGAAAATAAATGAATTCCAAAGCTGCAACTGTTTTAAAACATGCCTTTTGTTTGAAGTAGCTGAAATATCCCAGTATTTTATCATGTTTTTTGGTTTATAACATCTGCAGAATTTCAAGGGATTAGTTGGTGCCCGAGCCCATTAGGGAGAGGGTTTCAACTCCAAAGCTGCAACAGTTTTAAAACATGCCTTTTGTTTGAGGTAGCTGAAATATCCCAATATTTTATCATGTTTTTTCGTTTATAACATCTGCACAATTTCAAGGGATTAGTTGGTGCCCGAGCCCATTAGGGAGAGGGTTTCAACATATCCCGAGGGATTCTGAAGATGTTATGACAAGAAATGAACATGAGCTAAAGCTATTCAAGCATAAAATGTGTAAAAAAACTAATAAACAAATTAATTATCCCTTAACATCATTAAATTTCCATTAAATACGCAGTAACGTCTGCGTTATTTTTCACATTGACATCATTTCCTTTTGAATTATCCGTTTCGGGATCGTAATGGTTTTACGCTTTGCCACGGAGCATGCAGGTATAAAAGATGTTTTAACTGCATGTGAGCGTGAGAATCTCTCTGTTAACACACATTTTCTCTCCTGTTAAAATACTCCTAAAAAGTGACAAGAACATCAGTTTTATGCTAGAATGGGTATTTTTGTTCCGTAAATAAATCTCTAACAGAATATATGAAAACTAAAAAATGCCACAAAATGTTACTCAAATGTGATTGACTACCTAAAAAGATTTTTTTGACAGATCATTACAAGATTCAGTTACTTTATTTTGTCACATATTTTTCATGTTTAAGTGGAAAGGCCTCCTTAGAACTTCTTTTTAGCTCCTCAGAATCAGTGGTTTCTAGGGCTGCAGTAAGTGTAAATTGTTTCACTTTCACGTGACTGCTTTAAAGGACTGGTCGACCTGATGTCAGTATATGTGACTGGATGGGGTATCATGTCTATGGCATGATTTTCCAGTGAGGCAGCACTATAAAGCTGGGCACTGTGCTCACTGCTACAAGTAAACACCGTCGTTTATATGACTGAAAAAATGTTGAAAAAGACGTTAAACCCGAACACACACACACAAAAACTTGACTGCTTTAAGGAGCCTTTTGGGCTTCTTTAACAACTTCTTAAAGACCTTGAAGATGAACTGCTTGATGGAGCTTCAGTAAATTTGATGTTTTTGGTTATTGTGTTTGTATTCACTCACAGCTACTGACTGTAAGCCATTTGTTATCCCCCGCCGATGAAATCGGGAGGAGGGTATTGAAATGGCGTTGTCAGTCGGTCCGTCCGCAGCCATTTCTCAGTAACTAGCAGGTAGAATTTCATGAAACTTCAAATAAACATGAACCAACATACTGCGATGATGCCCGTCAAGGTTTTTTTTTGATTGGTCAATTTCCCTTAGAGTTATTGCCCTTGATTTAATCAAAAATGTCTGTCCGCAGCCATTTCTCAGTAACTATCAGGTAGAATTTCATAAAACTTGACATAAACATGCATCAGCATACTGCGATGATGCCCATCAAATTTTTTATCGGATTGGTCAATTTCCCTTAGAGTTATTGCCCATGATTTAATGAAAAATCTACATCTGCAGCCATTTCTCAGTAACAAACTAGTAGAATATCTTGAAACTTGTAAATAATATGAACCAACATACTTCGATGATGCTGGTCTTTTTTTTTTTCAATTGGTCAATTTTCCATAGAGTTATTGCCCTTTACTTGTTTTTTAATTTACAGATTTGTACATAACAAACCAACCCATTGGTAGAATTTCATTAAACTTCTTTTCTTTTTCATGAACATTTAGTATAAACATGTGAAGTTTTGTACCCATACCTGGTGACCACCTTGCCTTGGCCACACACCCTCCCCCTCTCTCTTTCCCCCCCCCCTTCCCCCCCACCAAAAAAAAAATAATAAAAAAATCATTCCTTTTTATTATTTTCTTTCAAACCTTCTGTGAATATTTATTAGCATGAAGTTGTACCATTTCCCCACCTCACTCTCCACTCGGTCTTGCCCACCACCCCGATCATGCGTCCCCATCCCCCACCCAGTTTTGTTGGTTTTTTTTTCATATTAATTTTTCCATCAATATTTATAATCAACAGGTGAAATTTTGTGCCCTCACCCGGTCACCCCCGCTGCCCACCTGCCCCCCCCCCCCCCCCACAAAAAAAAACATTCATTTTCTGTTAAAATGAATTTGACTAATGAAATTATTTGCTTCTAAGTAACATCCTTAAATTTTTGCCAGAATTATTTTTTTGCCATTTCTCACCTCAAGCCCTTTCGGCGGGGGATACCAATTCATCGAATTTGCTTGTTTTACACTTATACTCGTCTTGGTAATTGTCACAAATACTTTGAAAATGCATATTACACAGTCCGTCCATCAAACTTTTGTCTGGAGTATAACTTAAAAAAGTATTAATGGCATTTGATTGAAACTTCACATAATCATAGAGTCCAATGAGACAAAAAAATTGTGCAGTATCAAAGAAGAATAGCTGCCTTACCTAGTTGTGCCCCCCACTCCCCCATGAGTGGTGGGGGCATAAAGATTTGCTCTTTTTCGTCCGTCCTTCCGAGAATGTTGTGTTGTGCCTAGCTCCAAAAGTATTTGATGAAGAGTCACAGAACTTTACAGGAATGTTGGACAGCATGTGTAGTTGTGCAGCTGGGGTTTTGCATCTGGATTCATTCAGTCATGTCGGAGTTATGGCCCCTGACTTTGTAAAAATTGGTCATTTTAGTGTTGTGTTGTGCCTAGCTCCAAAAGTATTTGATGTGGAGTCACAGAACTTTACAGGAATGTTGGTCAGCATGTGTAGTTGTGCACCTGGGGTTTTGCGTCCAGATTCATTCAGTTGTGTAGGAGTTAGGCCCCTGACTTAGTAAAAATTGGTTATTTTAATGTTGTGTCGCACATAGCTCCAAAAGTATTTGACCTAGAGTCACCAAAGTTTACAGGAATGTTGGTCAGCATGTGCAGCATATAAAGTATGTTTACAAGTAAGATGGGTCATCAACGACTTCACATCTAAGGTACCAGATATTTGCTATATTTAAGCAAGTTGTATTTAAGTTTCATAAATATCGCACGATGTTCATCAAAGCCAGTACCTTCCGGCTACATTCCATCTTCATTTGGACTTGTGTCAACTGATTAAACAAATTTAACAATAAAAAAGCAATGGTATATAGCTACGCCATTCTGTGGGCCATATGTTTTTATACACAAAAATGTGTTTAGGTTGAAAAATTTGATTTTCCGAGCTGATTGACGTTGGAGTTCATTGTTTAGCACAGAGTGTCCTGTGCGCGAACAGAGAGGGATCCGATTTCTCATTTTCTACAGAGAGGGATCCGATATGGGTATACACTGTGTTGTTAGAATAAAAAAAAAATATTTTAATAAAATAATCCATGTACTGAAGACTTTATTTATAAATCTGATTGTTCTAAGACAATGGTCAGCAAGACTGTACAGTGGTACAGAATACAAGAACATTGCATTGGCTAATTGACCACTGTTTCTTCACTGAAATACATGTGAAAATAGCATTTTATTACTTATTTCATATCAAACAAAAAAACATAGTGATATCAAGCTTGTTAATCCCCCGCCACAAATGGTGGGGGGTTATAGGAATGGTCTCCGTCCGTCCTTCCGTAACACTTTCGTGTCCGCTCCATATCTCCTAAACCCCTTGAAGGATTTTCATGAAACTAATGGGTCAAATGATCACCTCATCAAGACGATGTGCAGAACCCATGAGTCAGCCTAGTCGACTCAAGGTCAAGGTCACAACTCAAGGTCAAAGGTTTGAGCCTTCCATTTCTTGTCCACTCTATATCTCCTAAACCCCTTGAAGGAATTTTATAAAACTTGGGTCAAATGATCACCTCATCAGGTTGATGTGCAGAACCCATGAGTCAGCCATGCCAGCTCAAGGTCAAGGTCACAACTTAGGGTGAAAGGTTTGAGCCTTCAATTTTGTGTCCGCTCTATATCTCCTAAACCCATTGAAGGATGATCATGAAACTTGGGTCAAATGATCACCTCATCAAGACGATGTGCAGAACTCATGAGTCAGCCATGTCGGTTCAAGGTCAAGGTCACAACTCAAGGTCAAAGGTTTGAGTCTTCCATTTTGTGTCCGCTCTGTATCTCCTAAACCCTTTGAAGGATAATCATGAAACTTGGGTCAAATGATCACCTCATCAAGACGATGTGCAGAACCCATGAGTCAGCCATGCCAGCTCAAGGTCAAAGTCACAACTGAAGGTCACAGGTTTTAGCCTTCCATTTTGTGTCTGCTCTATATCTCCTAAACCCCTTGAAGGAATTTTATAAAACTTGGGTCAAATGATCACCTCATCAAAACGATGTGCAGAACTTATGAGTCAGCCATGCCGGCTCAAGGTCAAGGTCACAACTTAGGGTCAAAGGTTTGAGCCTTCCATTTTGTGTCCACTCTATATCTCGTAAACCCCTTGAAGGATTTTCATCAAACTTGGGTCAAATGATCACCTCATCAAGAACTCATGAGTCAGCCATGTCAACTCAAGGTCAAGGTCACAACTCAAGGTCAAAGGTTTGAGCTCTGTATCTCCTAAACCCCTTGAAGGATTTTCTTGAAACTTTGGTCAAATGATCACCTCATCAAGACATTGTACAGAATTCATGAGTCAGCCATGTCAGTTCAAGGTCAAGGTCTAAGCTAAAGGTCAAAGGTTTACCCTTTCACTATCCATAGCAGTTGCGGGGGATTTAGCTGTCTTTCAGACTGCCTTGTTACTTATTGTAATCTGACAAAAACAAGTGGTACTAGCAGAGCAATGTTCAGAAAATTCAACGGAGATAAAATGATGCAATTCGTATGCATATAGCGATGTAAAATACGCGTATAATGATTATACATATCGCCAATCAATAGTTGGCACTATTAAACCAGCACATGTATTTTGTATAAGAAACATATTTTGGGATTTTAATCGGGCTTTTCTGTCAGTTAGTGTTGGAGCAGGCTTGAACCCCCAGCAATCTATGTCTCCCATTGTTTTGCCTTTACCCCTTGCAATTTTAGGTTTTTCCCCTACATAGCTTGCAAACATCTTCATAGTGTCTACAAAAACACCTTGTAGAATTGGTTCCAATGCTTCCTGAGCTATGATTGGTTTAGAAGGCACTGCAAAGTTTATACTTGAGTTTTGTATAGAACAATCACCTGGAACTTGCTGCCCACTTACAACTTGTATTTCGGGAGCGCAAACTTTCCCATGGAACAGTTTGTAACCAACTTCCCAAAAATTTAAAGCTTTTTCGTGCATATATCTCATCTTGGATGAAGAGGATTTCGAAAACCATTCTACAATATCAAGGAACAACAAAAAATATATGAGCCGCACCATGAGAAAACCAACATACTGCGTTTGCGACTTGCATGGATCCAGACCAGCCTGCGCATCCGCGCAGTCTGTTCAGGGTCCATGCTGTTCGTTACTGGTTTCTCTACTTGCAATAGGCTTTAAAAGCGAACAGCATGGATCTTGACCAGACTTTGGGATGCGCAGGCTGGTCTGGATCAATGCTGGTCGCAAACGCTCTATGTTTGTTTTCTCATGGCGCAGCTCATATGTTTTCCACTTGGAACTGTTTACTAGCGACTAGTGATAGCCATTTTTAGCAAAGTGACAAGGTGAGCTTTTGTGATCGCGCAGCGTCCGCTGTCCGTGCGTGCGTCTGTGCGTAAACTTTTGCTTGTGACCACTCTAGAGGTCACATTTTTCATGGGGTCTTTATGAAAATTGGTCAGAATGTTCATCTTGATGATATCTAGATCAAGTTCGAAACTGGGTCACGTGCAGTCAAAAACTAGGTCAGTAGGTCTAAAAATAGAAAAACCTTGTGACCTCTCTAGAGGCCATATATTTCACAAGATCTTCATGAAAATTGGTCTGAATGTTCATCTCGATGATATCTAGGTCAAGTTCGAAAGTGGGTCACGTGCCTTCAAAAACTAGGTCAGTAGGTCAAATAATAGAAAAACCTTGTGACCTCTCTAGAGGCCATACTTGTGAATGGATCTCTATAAAAATTGGTCAGAATTTTTATCTTGATGATATCTAGGTCAAGTTCGAAAGTGGGTCACGTGCCATCAAAAAGTAGGTCAGTAGGTCAAATAATGAAAAAACGTTGTGACCATATTTTTCATGGGAACTGTATGAAAGTTGGTCTGAATGTTTATCTTGATGATATATAGATCAAGTTTGAAACTGGGTCAACTGCGATCAAAAACTAGGTCAGTAGGACTTAAAATAGAAAAACCTTGTGACCTCTCTAGAGGCCATACCCTTGAATGGATCTTCATGAAAATCAGAATATTCAACTTGATGATATCTAGGTCAAGTTTGAAACTGGGTCACGTGCCATCAAAAACTAGGTCAGTAGGTCAAATAATAAAAAAAACTTGTGATCTCTCTAGAGGCCATACTTTTCATGGGATCTGTATGAAGGTTGGTCTGAATGTTCATCTTGATGATATCTAGGTCAAGTTTGAAATTGGGTCAACTGCGGTCAAAAACAAGGTCAAGGTCTAAAATTAGAAAAATCTTTTGACCTCTCTAGAGGCCATTTTTTTTCAATGGATCTTCATGAAAATTGGTCTGAATGTTCACCTTGATGATATCTAGGTCAGTTTCGAAACTGGGTCATGTGCGGTCAAAAACTAGGCCAGTAGGTATAAAAATAGAAAAACCTTGTGACCTCTCTAGAGGCCATATTTTTCATGAGATCTTCATGAAAATTAGTGAGAATGTTCACCTTGATGATATCTAGATAAACTTCAAAACAGGGTCACGTACCTTCGAAAACTAGGTCAGTTAGGTCAAATAGTAGAAAAACCTTGTGACCTCTCTAGAGGCCATATTTTTCAATGGATCTTCATGAAAATTGGTCAGAATTTTTATCTTGATAATATCTAGGTCAAGTTCAAAACTGGGTCACATGAGCTCAAAAACTAGGTCACTATGTCAAATAATAGAAAAAACGATGTCATACTCAAAACTGGGTCATGTGGGAACAGGTGAGCGATTCAGGACCATCATGGTCCTCTTGTTTATATAATTCTAATTGACCATGTTCATGTAATGTTTCTATTACCTTAGGTATATTGTTATAAATATCAGTTAAATTTACTTCAGGTGGGTCTGTTTCTTCTGAAAAACAGGGAGAGAATTCTAATTTGAATGTTAAAGTGTTTCCTAATTCCTTGTTTTCGTAAACGTTTAGAGAAAGATTGTCTTCTGCTACTTCAGATAAAAAAGAATTTTCAGTGTTGTTTTCTTCAAGAAGAGATATGTGTAACTGATTTTTTTCATCAACGGATAAAATACGTCAGCTGTTGCATTGCAGTAGTAGCACAGGTACATATGCATTGGGATCGTGAAAGAAATCACAAATGATATAATAAAGTAAGTGGAACGTTCCTAAATGGGAAGGCATCACATCAAACTACCGTACCACTGTAAACATAATTGAAAAATGTAGGAAGACGTGTTGATGATATATTGCATTGTTAGGCGGTTGTATGATTCATATATGCTTTGATTTACATCTGTTTGTTAATAAAAATTAGTGTAAATTCCAGTTGTCTGATTACAAACTTTATTTTTTAAGACTTACGAGCTTGATGTCACTATTTAGACCATTTATTAAAGTAAAATTACAAAAGACACAGGACTGCTCTTGCTCGCCACACAAATAATTTTGAGCTGTGCAATGCCACCACACTTTATTTCGACCATGTCATGTTTGAATGTCTATTATAAACTCGTTATATATTGCGTTTTGTTGCTTAAAAATTGGACAATATTCAGGGCAAACATCATTTTAAAGGTTGACGTTAATACAATAGACCTAAGTTGAAAAGTGAATTAAATATTCCGTGATAAACTTTCGTTTTCACATTTTTTCAACAAAATCACACTCGTCATAATTTACTAAATATAGGTTACTTTTAAACGGGAAGGGCATGGCATGTTCTTCGTTCATGCTTCTTTTTACAGAAATAAAAATCTTTAACATATTTTGCACCAACCTTTTTTTGGATGGAGAATACTTACCCGAATGCAGATACCGTTTATATCCTGAAGTTCAGTAAGGACTATTAAATTGAGAAATGCAATAAAATTGGGCATTGTTCTTGCAGCGGGATCATTGCAGGCTGTTCTAAAAGTGTAAAATTGATGATTTTGGCATGTTGTTTTTCATGGATGATGTAAAACTTTCGTTTTGATAACTTTCTTTATACTTGTATGAGAATCCTGATCTTGCCATCAATTAAAAGTACAAAACATGCACGCAATTTATAAAATGGCCACCCTGATTCTGCTCATAAGGGAAGTGCAATATTGCGACTCGCTACATGTAAGACTGTCCGTGCCCGGAATTTTCGAATCTAAGTGTACCTTGCTACCTTAAGGGAAATCTGCCAAAATTAAATTTCGAAAGAACTCTTAAATTTGTGCAGTTTCACATGGTTTAGAACCTCTTCTTCGATATTCTAAACTTTCTGGGGACTTAAAACGCTACCTGACAGCACAGCAGCTGAAAAATGTTAAGGTGGGGACACATAAAAGCATAAAAGTCAATATACATGCATACAATTTTTTTAGATTCTAGCTCCAGTAACAGGTTTCTGGTACAGTAAAAACAGCATTTTTATCATTATTAACCCACACAGCGCATATTTGGCCCACCAGCTATGCATTTCGTCAATCAGGGGGATGTTTGGACTGTTGGGCCCCATGAAATAGGAAAATAGGGGGTGAGGACATTTTATTTTCGCAAAATGATATAAAATTGCCCTTATATCATTCCTAATGACAAAATACGTTAAATCATGCCAGAAAATCGTAAAATGGATGATTTTACGTTCTTTGTCTCGTGGCGACAATTTGTAAATTTTGGCTAAATTTGCGCATTAGGGGTGGGCAAGTTTAGACTCTCGTACAGACTTCTTTTCATGCTATTGAAAACATTTTTATATGGTTTAATTTGTGAAAGACATGTAAAAGTTCAGAACTAGTAAAACCCTCTTTTGTTCATTAACTGAAAAATCTTAAGGTAGCAGGGTACACTTCGAATTTTGGCCCCTGTCAATATTTGTAATAATTAGAACTTCGTGATTTTGGATGTCTGTAAATTAAGGTGAGAGATAATGATTGTTAATTCTTTAGAAAATGTATACAACTGACACATGTAAAATTCTGATGTCAGTTGTAAAACTAACTGCTGGTAGCTTTGTATGAATCAATGCGGCACTTTTCGCGGAAAATTCAAACCACAGAAGGGTTCTGTGCTTGTTGATGGATACTCGGGAACATTTTAGCTATTTTGTGAAAAAACAAGCTGGATGGGCCCCCATTCCTTTGATATCCTGAAGTTCAGTAAGGACTATTAAATTGAGAAATGCAATAAAATTGGGCATTGTTCTTGCAGCAGGATCATTGCAGGCTGTTCAAAAAGTGCAAAATTGATGATTTTGGCATGTTGTTTTTCATGGATGATGTAAAACTTTCGTTTTGATAACTTTCTTTATTCTTGTGTGAGAATCCTGATTGTGCCATTAATTAAAAGCACAAAACATGCACGCAATTTATAAAATGGCCCCCCTGATTCTGCTCATAAGGGAAGTGCAATATTGCGACTCGCTACATGTAAGACTGTCCAAGCCCAAAATTTTCGAATCTAAGTGTACCATGCTACCTTTTAAAAAAAGTTTAAAAATTATTTTATGTACTTCCTTTAATTTGACAAACTAGGGAGTTTTATCGAACTTTCAGTGAAATATTATTTGTATTGGTCAGTAGATAAAGACTTAAAAATCAGGGGCAATATTTTTGAAAACAGCATAAAAAATCTAATAATTAGTTAAATGTATTACTTCCCTTTATACATATCAAAATGAACTTTAAGAGTCATCTGCTAATTTTATCAAACAACAAATTTAATAGTTTGTCAACGGCATTATATTTAACTTATGTGTTTTTGATGAAAGAAATACAGACCGAAAAATAAAGATAAAAAATTGTTAGTAAGCAGATCCGGATGGAGAAATAAATGTCTGGAGTAATGGGTAGTCTTCATTGTTTTCTAGATCTATACCCGGCAACCAAAATTTCGAAACAATTATTTTCCCAAACCATGATTACTGGATAGGATATCTAATTCAGTAATTAAGTACTGAGTCGGAGTTAGGTTGACCTGAGGTTCTGAGGTTTGACCTGCGAACATCGAGAAAAACTTGTAATCGACCTGCACGAAAAATGTCCCATGCGTTGGCTTGACCCACAGGAATTTTCTTTGATGCGTCTCGAGTTCGAAAGTTCTGCCCCTTATCAATCAAAATCTCGGTGAATTTCAATATTGTTTGCCACCACAAGCAGAAGTATAGCATTAGGCAGAGCATCGTATATATTGATTAGCTACTGACAGATGTCAATCATGCCATGCGCTGACTGACACGTTATTAAGTACTGAGTTTGACACTGTGATTAATTTGGAAGTTATCTCCGTTTCACAAATTTTTCAGGCTCTCTGATCTCCGATTTCGGTCAACTTTAATTACTACTCTTTTATTCTTTTATCATCGTTTACGGCAATCACACTAACTGCAAACAATTAGCAGCTAATCCAGCAGCATCAACCTGAAATTGAGTGATCATCTTTTGTTGTCATGGACACTTTTCGCCGCAGGTGCCTCACGGTGTATTGCATATTGTGATTACAGACTTTACATAACCAAGACATATCATAATCTCAGCACACTTTTTTTATTGCCGATTATGTTTTTCTTTCATCCAATATTAGGGCGACTGGAACTTTGCTTTTCTGGACAGGAAGGGTGAAGTGAAATATTTTAAGGTGAAGTTATCACTCAACTTCGCCCAAAACGCAGTCCCTGACTCTTATACATCTATTGAATGGACTCACTGATCCCAAAGGACCAGAAAATATAAAAACACTGATTTCATTACTGTTTTTTTTTTTTTATGGCATAATAAAGCTGTCTTATTGCAAATAGTAGAAAATTTGTACAAAGCAAAATAAAATTAATCAAATATCAACAGTAAAAGTTGATTAAAAGTTATCATTAAACAAAATTAATATCAACATAAAAATTTCAAACACAAACAAGCAAATTTTCAGTACTGACAAGTAAATTTTTTAAGTTTCTTGTCCGTAGACTAGTACTAACTACTAACTGACCTATTAACCACATAAAATACAAAGAATAATAGGGGTCATTTATCTTTAATGAGATATTGTTTTGTCTGACAAGTCAGCACTATAGAACATCTTCCAAACTTAAATGGCTAAAATATGGACATGAACACAATAATTTCTTGCACACCGGACTGGCGTTTCCGGTGATTTTACCCATGCCGGCAAAACCCATCTGGCATCCCCATGCCAGATGACTCTCGTGCTGTTAATGACAACTAGTGGTTCATGCACTGATAATATATTGTTTATGTAAACTACGAAAAAAAGCAGGTACCGTGATAGTTTCTCTCCCTTCCTTATAGTATATTTCTCGATTCAAAATACGTTAGTTCACCATAAGAACATAACGTTTCGCTACAAACGATAAAACTTAAGTTGAACTTTGTTATTGTGCGTAACGCAAAACATCATGATGTCACTTCTGCTTACGGACGTTAATTTCCCGCGCTCTACTAAAGAAAGAGTGCTACAAAGAAAATATTTCTACCCGTTATTTGTAAAATACGGCATGCAAGAAAAATAATCTGCCAGAATAAAATGCTAACATGTAGACGATATGCAAGAAAAAATATCAGTCGTGTTTACGAATCGGATGGAAATATCTGTCCCTCGGCCACCTGCGCATGGATGGTAATTCGGCAAGCCTCATTACCGACCAATGCGCAGGTGCCCTCGGGACAGATATTTCTATCCGATTCGTAAACACATGACAGATATTATTAATATTAAGGTTTGTATGAAAAAAATCTGCTTGAATAAAAAGCTGCTTCATTACCCTTTTAGTACTTTTATAAATAGAAGGAACTTTCTGAATTAAAAAGATATTTTATATAATTTCAGTTTTATTTCCAAAACATAATTTCTATGATTATGTGTAAAATGATGGCTCATGAAAAACTTCTTTTCTGTGAAATTCATCAGTTTTTTACATTAAAAGTTGGCCTGTATAAGCTATAAAAGCTTTTACATACTTTGATAACACATTTTGAAACATTTTTAATGTGTACAGGATGCTGAATTTAAGTAGATTGATTCCAGTCATTTATAGAATATGCAAAATAAAACGGGGACTAGATGTTTGCTAATACATAAATATGAAAAATAGCACAGTAAATATAGAAATGACCCAGTAGATTGCACTGTTGTTAACTGATTGCAGTTGTAATAAAACTATAATGGTGGTATCGAAAAGGTGGATCAAATGGTTGGTTGGAACCGTAAGGATTAAACTAATTTTTTTTTGGTTCATGCATGTGAAAATCTTACCTGATTAGGCACACCCATTTAGGATGTACATTATATAGGCAGGCTTTACACATGGATTAACAAAAAAATATATTTTTATGCACCCACTTTGTGGGGGGGGGGCATATAGAATTGCCCTTGTCCGTCCATCCTTCCGTCTTTCCGTCTGTCCGTCCTTCCGAAAATGTTGTGTCGTGCCTAGCTGCAAAAGTATTTGACATAGAGTCACAAAACTTTACAAGAATGTTGGTCAGCATGTGTAGTTGTGCACCTGGGGTTTCGTGTCCGGATTCATTCAGTTTTGTATGAGTTATGGGCCCCGACTTTGTAAAAAATTGGTCATTTTAATGTTGTGTCGCACATAGCTCCAAAAGTATTTGACCTAGAGTCACCAAAGTTTATAGGAATGTTGGTCAGCATGTGCAGTTGTGCACCTGGGGTTTCGCTTCTGGATTCATTCAGTCATGTAGGAGTTATGGCCCCTGACTTAGTTAAAAATTGGTCATTTTAATGTTGCGTCGAGCGTAGCTCCAAAATTATTTGACCTACAATCACCAAAGTTTACAGGAATGTTGATCAGCATGTGCAGTTGTGTATCTGGGGTTGTGCGTCAGGATTCATTCAGTATTGTAGGAGTTATGGCCCCTGACCTAGGAAAAAATTTGTGTCCTTTGTCATATAGTTGGGGCATCTGTGTCCCATGGACACATTTCTAGTTTTTACACTAGGTCACTAGGCCATTAACACTCATTTTCTACTTGATCATCAGACATATCTGTCAGAATGTTTAAGGCAAAAATCAAAATTGGATTACCTAAGTCAAGAACTAGGTCACTGGCTCATATCCTTGAAAAATCTTGAAAACCTCTAGGCCACATTTTCTAATAAGCCTTGATCTTTATAAAACTTTGTGAGAATGTTTGTCTCTATAAAGTCTAGGTCAAATTTAAAACTGGTTTATCCAAGTTCAACTAATTCACTAGGTCAAATCATAGAGCAACCTTAAAAGCACTCTAAAGCCACAGTGTTTAAATGTGTCAAAATGTATGATATGTATATCTTAAACTTGGTAACTAGGTCAAATCAGAAAAGCCTTGTTTACACTCTAGAGGCCACATTTTCTACTTGATCTTCATAAAGCTTTGCCAGAATGTTTGTCTCTACGAAATTTATGTCAAGTTTAGAACTTGGTTATCTGGGATCCTAAACTAGGTCACAATGTCAAATCATTGAAAAATCTTACATTCTACAGGCCACATTTTCAACTGGATCACCATTTATCTTTGTCAGAATGTTTGTCTCTATGAAATCTGTGTAAAATTTTAAAGGCATATGTTTTGAATAAAAAATCCATGTCATAGAAAAATCTTTTAACTCAATGTCTAGTGGCATTATCTACTTGGTCTCAGACAGTTTGCCTGTTTAACTAACTTGACCACTTCGGTGAAAAACAAGGTCAGTAGGTCAAATCATTAAAAAAAGTTAATAATGCTTTAATTTTAGCTTGGACATAAATGCTTTGTTCCTGAATGTTTTGTACATGTGTGTATCCTCTTCCTCTCACAAGAAACAAGCAGAAATTAAATATTGCTACATTTACTTGGTGGTCATAAGAAAACATACCGTGGAACACATATCTATGACTATGTCTGTTTATCCAAATCTAAATCCAAAGCTAAATACATATCTTTCTCACTTATCGGACAGAAAAATCTCTATTTTTAGAAATGCTGGAAAATCTTATCTCACATGGGTTATCCCACACTCCTGTGACGGACTACTTCATGCACTGAATATACATATTATTTATGTAAAATAATTAAAGATCAGCTACCTTTATCTTTTCTCTCCATTCCTTATACTGTATTTCTCGATTCAAAATTCATTACTTTATGACAAAAATGTACCATTACGCTACAAACGATAAAACTAAGGCGGAACTTTGTTACTGTGCGTCACTGAAATGTCATGACGTCACTTCTGCTTACGGACGTCAATTTCCCGCGTTTTAAATAGTTTCATATTTTCATGCTTGTTTTTATTGTTTCTGTTGTGGTAAGTGAGAAATAGAATCCATCATTGGTGTTCGGTGAAGATCGGAAATCCCAGCCCTCGGGCCCACCGCTCAAGTCTTAAACTCGGCACAGCCTCGTTTAAGCCTTGAGCAGTGCACCCTCGGGTTGGGATTTTCTGATCTTAACCGAACACCAATGACAGATTCTCTATATCTATCAATCTATCTAAAGCTTTTAGCTAAATGCATACTATAGTCTATTTGTCCAAATCCTGAAGCTAAACACATATATTTATTCAAAGTTTAAAGCTGAACACAGTCTATTATCCAAATTTTGAAGCTAAACACATAAATCTATTTATCCAGAGTTTTGAAGCTTAGAAGCTCATCATCTACTGGTTGATTTGATGGTGATATTCCAGATGGATCTGCAGTGTAGAAATATATATACATATATATATATATATATATATAATAATAATATCATTTTATGGAAACAAGACTTACTTTAAAAAATGAAACTTTGGACCAAATGGAAAACAATATATATTTCTTGTGTTCTCATTTATCTGAGATTTTGAAAATATTGTACTTGCAGCTTTTGCCTGTTTACAAGAGTATATGCATGCTGTGACAAACCACATTACAGTTGTGAATAAGTTAAATAAATACTGGTATAAATCTAATTAAAGATAACTTGTACACAATAAAATATTTTGACTTTTCATTATATATATTGAAGAAAAGTGTGGTACAAGGTTTGAATTTAACAGATTTTTGCAAGTACAAAAAATTTCAATATCAATTTGAGTTCACACAGTATTTGAAAAGTCCTGAAGCACAATCATATTTTGAAAAAATTATAGAAATAACAATTTGCTTAAATATCATGGAAGTATCCAGAAATTTAATTTTTTATCTCATGCCAAAGGCAGAGGGATATAGCTTTTGGTGTTGTCCTTCTGTCCAAAACCGTATCTATGACATGGTTTGG
>NW_026461861.1:0-34115 GCF_021730395.1 Mercenaria mercenaria
ACTCGGGCATGATCGTAAAATGAACTTTTCCTAACCGATTTAAACTTTTAAACCAATAAGTTTTCGTCGTTTTCAATCGGAAAAAGACAAATATTAAACAGTGCATTATCCGGGCGGTTTCAGGCGAATCCTTTGTAGACAGCACGGGCGGATTGAGGCGTTTCATTGGATAAGCGATAAGGGCGGATTGGGGCGATATGATTGGAAAAGGGTTAAAAGGAAGCCATTTCTTTTTGTAGGAGAAAAACTAATTGTGTGCGCCGACTAGCACTGACTGCTGTCCATTACTTAAAGAATACTCGAATAATATGACAGATATTTAATTTTAAACTCTATAGACCTGTAGAGTATACATTGAAATAACACCAGTTGAAATAATTATTTGATGCGTCGCTTACTTTCGAAATAAAAAAAGTTCGCGATTTTTTGGGACAACCCTCGTTCAGACAAGAGTTTAATAAAGATCCTTGAGCAGTTCATGGGAGGAAGCTGTTTACAGTTATATCTATATTTAGCTCTAGTGGCCTCTGAAAGGGGCCCCGAGTGCTCCAATCTGATAAAAACAAATGAGAGAGAACCTTATAATGATGATACGGACAAAGCGGACAAAGTTGCATGAAAATTCATTAAGCAGTTTATGAGGAGAAGTCATTTGCTACTGACCAAATTTGGTGTAATTCTGACCAGAAGTTTCAAAGGAGAAGATTAAGACAAAATTTAAATTCTGACAATGGAATGCCAGACAATCCAACTATACCAATAGCTTATTCTGAACCTGTGATTCTGCTGTCAGCTGAAAAAAAACAACAACAACATTCTGCCCAGGTTTCAACACTATCAGGAAGAAAACATGACCTTGAGCATTTTGTGCTTATATATGAGCTACAATTTTTAAAAGCTATTTTGCTGCTACATAAAAAGCTACATACTGCTAAATTATAGCTTAAAAATAATCTTAAAGAAAACACTACTGACCCATTATTTCATCCATTTTCTCTGCCATTGCTTTAATGCATGAGTGTACCAGTCTTCTGTGGTAACATTTGGTAGCATACTGGAACCACACATAAAACACATCTTTCAGCTGAAGCTTTGGGATAATGTGGGCACAAGCAAAGCTGATACAGACATTCTGCAGGTCTGAAATGTTATACTTGTCAGCCAGTACCAGGACAGGCAGGGAGTTTTCCAGGTTCAACTTGATGTTACAGCTGTAGAGAAACTTCAAGAAGCGAGGAAATACACCTACACACATCTGCTCCTCGATCAGCTCTAGTTCCTGCGAAATTAACATAATAATTATGGCTGCACATGTGTCTACATCATTTTGCTTTTTGGTAATAATATCTTATGGACAAAAAGGCTATTAAGCTGTTTTACTGAAGGCAGCAAATTATCTATTTGCAAAACATGTGATGTCTAGCCTGTCAGCAGTTTCTATAACCTTTAGTCTGCTGGCAGCAAGTGATTCTGCCTCTGCGACCAGTGCAGACTAAGATTAGCCTGCAAATCCATGCAGGCTAATCTTGGTCTACACTGTTTGCTATCCAGTCAGTAAATTTTCAGTGAACACCCCTTTCCACAGTAAGTGGTGTTGCAAAAATTGAATGACAGACCAGTCCAATTTGGAAGAGTAGGCCAATCATGAACTTTTAAACAACATTTAAAGGAAATGAATAATTAATCCAATGCAGTATACTAATCACTTGCCCATATCTATATAAAACAGAAGTATCAATTACAAGTATTCAATATTTTTAAATGTGTGTAATGTTTGTAAATTAAACTAAAATAAACAGAGTTCTCTGATATTTAATGTTGTTATTATTGACATGGCTGTTCTCATATACTTGTACAAAACTTAAACAAAGTTTACATTTGGCCGCAGTGACTTTAACATAAATTGCAAAGCTGTAATATCTCCACATTCAATCCATGAAATTTTAGAGATACATATTACCTAAAAAAATTTAATATCAACAAACATGATGCTGATAAATACTAAATCTATGTGTCACGATATCAATAACAACATAAACAAGAGGGTCATGATGACCCTGGATCACTCACCTGTGTAATATGAGCTACATGTTTCAAATGTCAAACTGATGATTTTTAGAAATGTTTTGGAAGATTTTTCGATGTACAATCAAGAAACCCCTGGGGCGGGGCCCATTTTACCCCGGGGGTCATGATTTGAACAAAGTTTGTAGAGTCTATTAGGCAATGTTACATATCAAATATCTAAGATCTAGGCCTTCTGGTTTATTTTTAACAAATTTATGAAGATTTCCCTATGTACAATCAAGTAACTCCTGGGGCTGGGTCAATTTGACGATGGGGGGTCAAGATTTGAACAAATTTTGTAGAGGTCCACTAGGCAATGCTACATGTCAAATATCTAAGCTCTAGGCCTTTTGGTTTATTTTTAGAAAATTTTGAAGATTTTTCTATGTACAATCAAGTAACCCCATGGGGCGGGGTCAATTTGACCCCGGGGGTCATGATTTGAATAAATTTTGTAGAAGTCTACTAGGCAATGCTACAAGTCAAATATCTAAGATCTAGGCCTTCTGGTTTATTTTTAGAATTTTTTTTGAAGATTTTCCTATGTAAAATCAAGTGATCCCTGGGGCGGGGTCAATTTTGACCCCGGGGGTCATGATTTGAACAAATTTTGTAGAGGTCCACTAGGCAATGCTACATGTCAAATATCTAAGCTCTAAGCCTTTTGGTTTATTTTTTTAATTTTTTTGAAGATTTTCCTATAGAAATCTATGTAAAATCAAGTGACCCCTGGGGCGGGGTCAATTTTGACCCCTGGGTCATGATTTGAACAACTTTAGTAGAGGTCCACTAGGCAATGCTACATGTCAAATATCAAAGCTCTAGGGCTTCTAGTTTTTGAGAAGAAGATTTTTTAAGATTTTCCTATGTAAAATCAAGTGACTCCTGGGGCGGGGTCAATTTTGAACAAACTCGGTAGAGATCCACTAGTCAATGCTTCACACCAAATATCTAAGCTCTAGGGCTTCTGGTTTTTGAGAAGATTTTTAAAGTTTTTCCTTTCGGTTGCCATGGCAACCAGAGTTCTGCACGGAATTCAATTCTTTGAATAATTTTTGTAGAGCTTCACCCAAGGAACATTCCTGTGAAGTTTGGATGAAATTGTTCTAGAGGTTTATGAGGAGATGTCGTTTAAAGTAAAAGTTTACGGATGACGTATGCCGGATGGTGAGTGATCACAATAGCTCACCCTGAGCCTTTGGCTCAGGTGAGCTAAAAATGCTTCACGGAAAATAGCTTACTTTTTTTCCTGTCTCTGACCAGTCCCCTGTTAACATTCTTTCAAAAACGTCACTTGCCCTTACAAGTATGAGTTTGTGAGCATAAAACTTCCGTCCTCCAACAACCAGCGTTATATCGCTCAGTCTGTCACTGTTACAGAAACTTGCCTGTTCTTGAAGCATCAGCCTCTCATTTCCGAAGCAGTTGATGCCCTCAGGACTGTTTTAGGACTTGGTTCAGGTATGCTGGGGAGGCGTAGTTTTCCTGGGAGTTGGGTGTTGACTGGGCTGACCCTGGACACTTGCATCATTTTGTGGGCTGAGAACCTCTGGAGTGACAATGGTGGAAGTCTAGGAGGAGAAGCCATTTACTTTGAAATGGTACCCTAAAAGGCAAGATTAAATTGCACATTAGTGTTATGCCTACCTAGAAAGCTAGCCTTTTCAACTGATTTGGTTCTTTGTACCTTATCATGTATGTTATATACCATACCTGAACACCCTTTTGAAAATGTTAAGTGGATAAATCAACTAATTCAACAATTTGTTTAGGTCATAATTATGAAGGTATTAAGAATGAACTAGATGCCCGAGGGCAACATGTTGAGCCCGCTAGTTTTCAAAAGGACAAAAGTTTTAACCTTTGACCTTGAAGTATGACCTTGATCTTTGAGGTAGGGGTCTAGGAGTTGCACGCAACACTCCGTCTCACTGAGGCAAACATTTATGCCAAATAAAAAAAAGATTGCTTTATGCATGGCAAAGTTACAGACCGGACAAGCTCTAAAAAAAGAAACGCGGCAATGCCACGAAACCAGGTTTTCAACACTTTTCATAAGAATAAACAAGAGTGCCAGAACAATATATGCCCGTCACAGCAAATTTCTTTACTCTAGCACCTGTATTTGCAGATGTAATTTTAATTTTGTGGTTGTTTAGTAATCATTGTATTTCTTTTGTTTTTCTAAGTCCACAAAAAAACTCCTTACCAGGTAGAAATACCTTAAAATACACCTAAAATTAGAAAGTAACAACTATGTTGTACCACAGAAAAGTGGTCTTGGTTTTTCCCTACGGTCAATTATAAAAAAGTTACAATATAAGTTATTTATAGTAACAACTAAGGGAAGTTAATCTTTAAAAAAAAAAAAAAAAAAAAAAAAAAAAAAAATTGTATGTCCACACAGAAATCCTTACCAGGTAGAGATTGGTCAAAATACACCTCAAAATTGGATGTAACATGCATGTTGTACTACAGAAAAGTGGTCTCGATTTTTCCCTAGGTCTAGTAATGAAAAAGTTACAATATAAGCTATTTATAGTAACAACAAAGGGAAGTAATTCTAAAGAAGGGAACTGCGCAAGACACTTCGTCTCATGATGGTGTATAATTGTGCCAAGTTACATCAAAATCCCTCTATGCATGAAGAAGATATGCTCTGGACAAAGTTTTCATTCTTGTATCCTTTGACCTCTAAGTGTGACCTTGACCTTAGACCTAGGGACCTGGTTCTTGCGCATGACACTCAGTCTCATGATGGTGAACAATTGTGCCAACTTTCATCAAAATCCCTCCATGCATGTAGAAGATATGCTAACCCTAACCCTAACCTAACCCTAACCCTATTTTTAGTAACAATGACCTTGACCTTGATCCCAGAAACCCAAAAATCAATCCCAAGCTACAACTTTATATAACTTTTCTATACACCAAGTTTCATCATGATAGCTCATTCCTAAGTTAAGTTATTGACCGGAAACCCTTTTTCTATTTTAAGTAACAGTGACCTTGACCTTGACCCCAGAAACCCCAAAATCAATCCCAGCCTTTGTCTTGATATAAGCTACATACATACCAAGTTTTATTCAAATATCTTTACCGAAACAAAAGTTATTGACCGGAAACACCAGTTTGACGCCGCCATCTGCCCGCCCGCCCGCCCGCCCGACCAACGACATACCCCAATCTAATAACAGGTTTTCGTTGAAAACCTGGTTAATGACCTTTGACCCCAAAGTGTGACCCTTACCTTTGGGATAGAGACCCTAGATTTGCGCACAACACCCCATCTCATAGAGGTGAACATTTACATTAAAGAAAAAAAAAAAGATTGCTCCATACTTACCAAAGTTATGGCCTCTAAAATGACCTTTGACCCCGAACTGTGACCTTGACCTTTGAGATAGGAACCTGTCGAGTTAAAACAATTATACCAAATATAAACAAGATTCCTCAATGCATGTCAAAGGTATGGGCTAGACAAGATCTGACATGACCTTTGACCTCCAACTGTGACCTTGACCTTTGAGATAGGAACTGTCTCACTGAGGTTAACATTCATGCCAAATATAAACAAAATTGCTCCATGCATGTCAAAGTTATGGTCCGGACAAACAAATCAGGACGGACGGACTGATGTACAGGGCTGTCTAGAGGTCCGGCAATCAATATGAATACTGAGAACAGTATCTACAAAGAGGAGACTATGTTTTTATCTTTGAAAATGGAGATGATTTCAAAAGTTTCCTTTCCTATTTTTCTTGCCATTTTAAACAGTTTAGTACATTGCAAGTGACAGGAAATAGAGAAGTATTTATAACATTTTAATCCCGGGAAAAATACAATCTCAAATTCGATAAATAATAAATAGCAATTTGTATGCCTTAATTGGGCGCTTTTACCAAATTCTTGTTTTTCTCGGGACTGATGAATTAAATAATAATCTTAATGTTTTCTTCAGTATTTGAATAAAGTTGCCGTTATACTATGTGCCTTTTGCATATATTTTATTTATAACGAGGCATGTTTAATATGAAATTTGAACAGCGATTTACAGAAGTCATCATTATCTACTTGAGTAGCAAAACGAATTCAACAATTTATGAGCACAATCCAGGTTAAAATTACGAAAGAAAACAATTTAATTCTTCTGTGTTGACAGTCTCGACAGAAACACAAAATTGATAAAAGCTTCTGATTACGGCATACAAAGTGCTTATTGCTAGTCTATCAATGATTTTATCTTTGTGATCGTGTTTTTCTCAGGATTAAATAATTATAAATACTTCTGTTTCCTGTCATTTACACTTTATCTAAAACAACGAAAAAACAAGAGCAAACTTTCAAAATCATCTCCTTTTTCGAGACAAAAAATTATAGTCTCCACTTTGTAGAATACCGTTCCCAGTATTCATATTGATTACTTGACCTCTAGACAGCCGGGTTGGTTACTGGAGCCGTCCACATCCTTTTAAAACATTTGCCTTTTTCCTAATTTTCATAACAAAAGCAAAACTGGCAGGCTTACTGAAAATATCAGAAAGAACAATTTATGCAGAAAGAATCAACAAACCTTTCATGACGAAGTTTTTCCATCAGATAGGCAGTGCTAGTTTCATATTATTATGCATTACCATAAAAGCAAGTACAGTTGATTAGTCAGATCTGGATCATGGGGGTTCCGGATCACAGCACTGTATACACTTATATGACGAAGATAATCATTTAGTTCTTAGCATGAATATTTGCTTCAATGAGAGAAATAATATACCAAAATTATAACTTTTGCAGATGGCTGGAATGAGAAAAAAATCATATTTTGTCAATCTATGTGATCTGGAACTCGCGCAACAGGACACAACACTATCGCGAAATTATTTTTAAACAAGAAAATATTTTTATATTTCCAGCTTGCCAATGTGTAATGATTGGTTGGATGATAGTCAAAATAATTTGATGTTCAGATTGTTTTATATTTGTGACGTACTGTACAATCTAAATGTCATAACTTTGTAGGACCAAAGTAATGGAGGATGAATCACAGTACACAGTCATGTAAAATTTTTGGTTTTATCGTTTGGCATGTAGATACGATACACATTAATCGAGTACAGTACATGTATACATAGGTTTAAATCACCAGAAAATTCGTAATTTTGAATATTATTTGATAATTTTTACATAAATCAATGAGGAATCAAATCCCCTTTCAATACATGCAGGTTTTATTTGAATTTATGGCCAATTCGTGACAATCTGCATTTAAACCTTTAGCATGTAAAGCATCGGCAGTGATGAAAATTTCATCAGAAATTGCTTCCACTATTTTGGTCTTAAAGTGTTTGATGCAAGTGGGGATATTGCCCGTATGAAAAAATTATCTCAATATTTCCTAGGATTGCGTCAAATTTGTTGGACTAGTTGGATGAGAGAAAACAATTTTTATTTCACAGGTGTCCCAGTGCATTTTAGTTTTATTCCATAATGATCCTGGATAGACAAAAATGATCCGTAACTGACCAAAGTGGTGACACCACTGTTGAGCTAATTATTTACTTTGCATTTTCAAACCAAATGTGGTTGATTTAAAAAGCAAAGGGATTTTCCTTTCTCCCTGTGCAAAAAGTGTTTTAAAAATATTTTTTCGAAGCTCAATAACAAATATAGCCCTTAGTGATCCGGAACTGACTAATGTAATCGTCACAATTGTTGTGCACAGATAGTCATTGCAGTAACCAGGGATCGAATTTAGCGGGAGCTAACTCGCAAAATTCGAGTAAGAATAAAAAATGCGAGTAGGAAATCATATGGCACTCGAAAATTTTCGCAATCATGTTTGAAAATCAACGAATTTGCTTAAACTGTCCATTGCTCTTTAAAAGCTCCTTTGGTGTAGTTATATTACTGATAATCATGTGACCGCTTGTAGATGCTTGTCCCTGTTAAAAAATGTAATTATCGGATATATCTAAGTAAGCGTCTAGATGATATTTGTTCTCCCTTTGGTCGTGATTCGCAACTGCGAAAATAGAGAGAAAAATTTCAAGTTTCTTTGGGCGAAAAAGGCCCACAGAGAACTAAAATGCTAGCTACACCATGGGCAGTGACCTGAAAGAACTTAAAACTTTGGAGTTCACTTCCGAAACCATAAAGTCCCAGCCTGTTCAAACCGTGAAAATGTTGGAAACGGAGCTGAAAATTTACCTTTTATATGAAACCAAACAACAAAACAATTTAATAAACTTACCACGTGAAACAGACTCTAAATAATTGCAAGTGGAACCCACCATGTTGCTAGTGGAAAAAAATTGCTAGTGGGGGAAAAAAAAAGTTAAATTCGATCCCCGATAACAAGACTTCTTAAAATTATTAAGGGGAACTGGTGATTTTTCAAGGGAGTTCTGCCTTTTAGGTAGCACATAATTTCATAAAACCCCACTTACCTAAATAACTGAAATACTGCATTTGTACATAGCTTAGGAAAATAACAAAATAATTGTGACATATGGCGGGTAAATTGAAAAGGGAAGTAACTCTTTGAAGTAAGGAATAAACTCCGTACGTTTTTTTCCGTTTTAGGTCAGGCACTGCTATTGAATTTTACACAGGTCCTGTCACATACCTAAAATTGAGAGATAACATTGAAAATGTTTTTTTCAATAAGATAACATGTCAGACACCAAAAACTAGTAACTTCTGTATTCTGTAATGTTAAACAATCTTTTTTTTACGGCAGTTCAACTCGTGACGTAATTGATATAATCACTTTCATTTCGTTTCAGCCTAATATAAATTAAAGTTAATGTTGTGGTACCTAACATGTATAACTGTCCCTGCATTGGATGCATATAGTCTCATTTGAACAATCTCTCCTTACATACATATTAAACGAAACTGACGCAGCAGTTAGGGTGCAGATTTTTTAATCCACAGAAACAAAACAATATGTGTGAAAGGTATTTTTAAAAGTATTTAATAGAAGTAAATAAACACTGATTAATGTCAAGAGAGAGATTTAAGACACTATTAACGCGATCATTACAGAATTTTAGACCTAACAGCTATATAAGTGTACCGTTAATGAGTCGGCGAAATATGTAGCAAAAATGTAAATAACGGAAAGCATAATCTTGCTAACACAATTAGGATTGCTTTGAGAAATGATTCACTCTCAGATGGATGGTTGTTATTAGCATCTCTATCAATTATCTTTTTAGTTTATTTTCATAAAATATTTACGACGAAAAGCCTAATATATATTTTCAAACACTGTTTTGAACAAATTAAGGAAGCATGTCAAATTAATCTGGCAAGTAAACGTGGCCTAGCCCAGTATACCTTATTGAAGGAGTTAAAATCCGAAATATAAGCATTCAAAAATGAAAGTGAGGTAATTCACTTTCAGAACGTACCAAATTTCTAAATTCTGATCATTCTTTGGGTCAATTTGGTCGTTTCTTTTTCCAGCTGACTGTAATACAGCGCTGAAAATAAGTTTTCAGATACTTACGATATACAGGGAAGCAAATCAGGTATAATTATATGAACTTATCTAGAAGTTATTCTTCTTATTATTATTATTATTATTATACCAGATTTATATAGCGCCCTTTTATTATTCTAAAATGGCACTTGTTTTTGCTGCTATATCCAACAAAACACGCAATAAATATCTACCAGTATCTGAGCGAACACCTTTTGGAATACTAAAATGTGTTTGTTGTAAAGAAGTTCTTGCCTTGGAGAAGTAAATTTACAAGGTATTCTATATAATCGGAAGGAAAAGTTTGATCTTTCTAGAGAAGTGTTTGCTCCTGGGAGAATATGTTAAGATACATTATACTTTACAGATAAAAAACCTCTACATTGTAACATCACTTCAAACAAAACCACACAATTTACTGAGGGAATGATTCGTAGAGCCGTGTTTTTCCTGTTGAGAATTTTTTATATCACTTATTTCAGTTAATTAAACTATTGTTAGGTCAGGTATATTATTAATTTTTCAATAGGCTTTCGCTATAAAAACGACCTTGTCACATATAAAAAAATGAAAAGGATCAACAAAATGCAAGTCTTTCAATACGATAATATGCCAGACACCAGGACATTGGGCTCAGGCAAGTCGTAAATAAAACTGGAGTAGATTTTCTTATGTATTAATACGCAGGTAATTTGTCGAAATTTAATACAGGAAAACATATGATGAATAGAGGATATTACCCAAGCGTCTTTTCTTGTTGAATTTATTAAACTTCCACTGCGAAAAGTGTTAATATACGGGAGTGTATGGGATTCCGTATATTACCCATATACGGGAAAAATAGATGCGTTAATAGATATAATTCTCGGTATCTGTGAACTGCAAGAGTCCATTTTATAACTTTTAATGCGTGCAAATATTATTTCGTATTATTTCAGGTTGACACAAGTTTTTTTTAATAAACTCCAAGTGGAATCACAAATCCGGGACGACGATTTATTTTCACGATAGAGAATACGCTTATGCGAGTTTCTACTAGTTTGGTCTACATAATTCAACAGATGCTGGCAGACAGCACGGAGGAGCCATGTTCTTAGAGACATTTTTACCTCAACAGATGAAAGCTTACACTTATGAAGATTAGGAAACTGAAACTGAATATTTCCATGGGTTGCAACATGTGTGTTTCAAAGCGCTCAATCTGAATACATCCTCGGAAAGAAATTAGAAGGGATGTGCTGCTCTTCTTAGCAGGCGACAAATCGAAAAGCCTATATACGCCTGATAAAGCGGTAATCAACATATAGGTTATAACACACTAAATAGTTGTTGTTCTTTATTCTATATAAAATTGACCTATTCCCAATGACCGCAGCACACATCAGGACCCATTTTAAATTTCTGTAACTTACATTTTCTTGAAGAATATTGTCAGTGCTAACTAAAAATCAAAAGAAAAGTTGGGGTCATGTTTGATGCAAGAAAAATAATTTCAGTCAAACACACAAACTGCAAAATCAGCTAAAAAATGAGACCCCAAATTATACTGGTGGTGTATGATCTAAGTTTCCATGAAAATTTTTGTCATGTTGTTATTTTATTATGAAAATGCTACCTACATGTCAAGCATAGATCTGTCATGTGATTTTAGCAAAAAAATTGCAAAGAAAGTAAGGAAAATAGCTCTACAGAGCAAAACAACTGAGGACTATTTGTGTCCGCCATTATGCGACTACCAGTTTTTTCGCGCCATTTTTCTATTTAGTGTCTGTATGCCTATTTAGGAATAACGAAAACATGTTCAAACAGTAATAAATTAAAAGAAGTTATACTAATCTGATTTGTTGCGTTAAGGGCACAGAATTATATGTGCGAATTGTTAGTTTTTCAATTAGAAACGAACATCAAGAAATGCATGCTGTTATTGATTACTTAACATTTTCTGCTCATTTCATTTGGACAAGAAATGAAAATAATTTATAATCGTATGAAAAACTGTTTAAAAAAAATAATACATGTAAGTGGAATACAATGTTAATTTAATCTGACTTGTCTTCATTTATGACAATTTTGTTTTCTCCTCATACCCTGTCATTGTCTTACTTTTTTCTAACATCCCGAATTCTGCTATAGGTATGTTTAACCTTCATTCTATGACATCTTTCAGTGTGTGTCCCATATACAAAATCAGTTCAAATAAAAGAAAAATACGGGATCCGTATACTACACATAGTGCATTTACGGAAAAAGTCTAGTAAACGTATATTCTAAAAATGCTGGTCCGTATATTCCCAGTATACGAAAAACAAGTTCAGTCTGTATGTGACAAAAATACGGGATCTGTATACTAGGTATATCATTCATATACGGGGAAAAAACCATCGACCCTATATAAAAAAATGCAGGTCCGTATATCCCCGTATATCACATGCAAATACAGTCCGTATATTACGTATAACATGCATATACAGTTCCGTATATTCCCTGTATATGACAAAAGTACTTGATCAGTATACGAAGTATATCAAACGTATACAGAAAAAATCCGAAGCCCGTATATTAGAAAATACAGGTCCATATATCCCCCCCCCCTCCCCCCACCCCCGCGTGTATTCGATGCAAACGCAGTCCGTATATGACAAAATACGGGGTCCGTATACAACGTATATCCCGAATATACCAGCTCGTATACATCTACATCTACATCTACGGGGATACTCCCAACAATCAATTTCTGATCATAACTGGGAGGTCAGGGCAGTTATTAAAAACATGTTGCTATGTTACATGATATGCATGTGTTAAGAGAGTAACAGCAGTAATATGTACAGCTTTGTTAAAAATAAAAACAGGATGATGACATTAGTACATATGCGGGTCTAGGTCAGATGTGAAGCACTGAAGGTTCACACTGTGCTTGATGTTATAAGGCAAGGCGTTCCAGTATCTGATCGTGCGGGGGAAAAGGAGTTCATATGATACTGTGTTCTTGAAGATGGAATGATAAAGTTTAAATTTCTAGAGGCTGTCAGGTGGTTATGATCTACAGAGACGAGGTTGTGTGATATTTTATACAACATAATTAAAGATGCATGTATTCTTCTCTGTTCTAATGTCTGCCATTTAAGAATTTCAAGCATTGATGTTACGTTGCTTTTGTATGAGTAATCATTCATGACATATCTGGCTGCAGCTCTTTGCACCTTCTCTATCTCATATGCTAAGTTTTTCTGCCATGGATGCTATATGGTGTTACAGTATTCTAATTGTGGGCGGACGTATGTTTTATAGGCAGTTTCTTTGATATTACGGTTATTACATAGTACATTTCTTTTTATGAATCTTAGAGTGTTATTAGCTTTTGAAGATGTAGTTTCAATATGTTTTTTCCAACTAAAGTCATCACTAATAGTAATCCCAAGATATTTAGCATTTTCTGTGGTTTTTAGTTCTTGATTATGTAGTTTATATGGAAAAATGATATTTTTTCTTTTTTTGGAGATTCTTATGATTTCACATTTATCAGGATTGAATTCCATAGACCATTTACGTTCCCATTCTTCTAATTTTGTCAAATCATCTTGAAGTTTGTAAGAGTCTACTAATGAGTCGATGGTGAGGTATATGATGGTATCATCAGCAAATAAGCGTATTCTACTTTTAACAGAGTCGGGAAGGTCATTGATGAAACAGAGGAAGAGACAAGGACCCAACACTGAACCTTGGGGAACCCCTGATAGAACTGTTAGAGAATCAGAGTGTGAGCCTTCAACTACTACAGATTGAGAGCGATTACTAAGAAAAGATTGAATTCAAGATAGAGATGTTTTGTTGACACCAAGTTTCATGAGTTTATAGAGAAGAAGTTGATGATCGACCTTGTCGAAAGCTGTCGAGAAATCCATTACAATGAGATCTGTTTGTTTTCCAGATTGGAGATTGTCAAAAATTTCTTGTGTAAAGGATAATAGTTGAGTCTCACAGCTATGTTTGGAACGGAAGCCATGTTGGAAAGGTGTGAGAAGATTGTTGCTGTCGAGATGGCGCATGATGTTAGAGACCATGATATGCTCCATTAGTTTGGAGGCTATGCATGTCAAGGAGATTGGCCGATAATTGCTAGCTTTATATTTAGGACCCTTTTTATATACAGGTGCAACGATAGCAGTTTTCCAGTCCTCTGGAACTATACCAGTTCTCAGTGAGTTCTGGAAGACTTTAGTGAGAAAAGGAGCTGTTTCGAAAGAAAGTTCTTTAAGTAATCTTGGTGACAGCTGATCCGGACCAGACGCCTTGTTAGGATTCAGATCCTTGAGCATTTTCAAAACACCTTCTACAGTTATATCTATATCGGTCATTTTATTTATTTGCTGAATTTTGTCACTTTCAAAAAGATTTAATTCACAAAGTTGTTTAAGACTGACTGGTTTAGGTTTTGAGAAAACAGATTCAAATTGTTTGTTTAGAATTGTTGCTTTATCATATGGTTTGGTATAAGTTTTACCTTCAGATTTTAAGGGTGCTACACCATGATTGTCTGTTTTTTTATGTTTCACAAAAGAATAGAACTTTTTGTTTTTACCAGTCTCCGAGTCATTAGAAAAGATTACCGATTCTAAATATTCCCAGTATGATTTGCGTATTTCTCTTTGAATGGTGGCTTTAAGAATAGTAAGTCGCTGTCTCATTTTGCTATAATGTTCTTTTCCTTTAGCGTTTTTACATTTAGTGTGTAGTTTATCTCTTTTATGTATCATTTTGATGATCTTTTTTGTTACCCAGGGAAGATCACTTCTGGGTTTAGTCATTTTAGTTGGTATGTATTTACTTGATAGCTCATTGACTTTATTTTTAAATTTTTCCCACAGTATGTTTGGGTCATTAGATGAGAGTTTAACAAAAACATTTTTAAAGTATTCATTGAGATCAGACTTGAATGAATCCCAGTTAGCTTTTTTAAATTGTTTGATTTCACGTTTTACTTGACGAGGTCTACCAATTTTAATGTTCATTTCATGAAAGACTGTATTATGATCTGACGATCCAAGACTGGGTAATATTTTGGTAGAATGAACTTGAGAAGGTTGATTTGTCAAGAATAAATCAAGAACATTGTTTTCTCTTTAGGGTTCTTTTACTACCTGATCCAGGTTGAAATTTGTAAGATTTTCCAAAAATTGTTCATATAATGATTTAAATTTACAAGAATCCCTAACTGTACCAGACGTCCAATCTATATCAGGCATGTTTAAATCGCCTAGTATCCAAACTATACTATTTCTAGGTACATTCTGTAGAGAGTTCCACAGGGACAACAGGCTATTTTGATCATTTTCATGAGGTTTGTAAAATGCTGATAAGTAGATAGTTTTGACCCCTGGAATGTTTAATTTTACTTGCTCCGTATATTATAAAATACGGTAAGTTTACGACAAAAATGTCTTAGACTCTTAGAATACATGAAAATAAAATTTATGTAAAAGCAGGACACGAATAAACACCATTTCTATGGAAAATGTTTGAAAACTCGTGTATTTCATATATACGGAAAATATACATATATGTATATTCGGCGTATACGGGACCCCGTATATGCATGACAAATATACGAACTTCCCGTATACTAGATGTTCCGAATACGGGATCGTATACTAGGCCGTATATTTGTAATATACATCCCGTATACTCCCGTATTTTCGAAATATGCGTACGGGACCGTATACTCCCGTATATTGACCCTTTTTTCGCAGTGGAAATAGTTGAATTTCTATGATATTTGTTAATAAACAAAGTTGATTTCTTAAATACGAAGAGAGGAAATTTGTTTGTTTCATTGTAAGGTCCCCTGATCTTTCACCAAATGAATATCGGATGCCTTCCTTTCCTTTTATCATCTTCTGCATGAAGAAAGTAATTCTTTTAATAGTCTCATAATTTTGAAAATTCAAGATCTCCGTCTACAGTAATATAAAGAAAAGTACTTCCTACTTCTTAAAATAATCATACAGTCGGTCTTGATTTACAAATAAAAACTGCAAAATATTTAGTGTGAGTGAACAACTTCCCGGTTGAGGTGGTTAATTAAATACGTTATTCTATATCTTTCGGTTGAACTGAAACGGTTGTACTTAAGTTCACAAGATTTATTTAATGTTTTTCAGTGTATTATTGGAACATAAGAGAAACATATCTTGCATTATCGCTGTGCGTAATTATTTATTTATTTTGTTGGGTTTAACGTCACACCGACACCATTATAGGTCATATGGCGACTTTCCAGCTTTGATGGGAGATGAAGACCCCAGATGTCCCTCCGTGCATTATTTCATCACAAGCGGGCACTTGGGTAGAACCACCGACCTTCCCTAAGCCAGATGGATGGCTTCCTCACATGAAGAATTCAACGCACCGAGTGAGGCTCGAACCCCCATCGATGAGGGGCAAGTGATTTGAAGTCAGCTACCTTAACCACTCGGCCGTAGATGCCCCCTTATCACTATACACAAATGTCAATTATTATTCATACCAAAACTGGTAGCAAACTTTAAAATGGGTAATATCTACTCAAAACATGAAATAAAAGATTTCATTTGTTATGACTGTAAGATCATAAACACTTTCACAATTATGGCGTTCAATTTCTACCTTAGTTTCAATTGTGGCAGAGACGTTCGCAAACGCATTGTTCTGACTTTCTTTTTGTACTTCTAAAGGCAATTTTCGAAAACGTATTTTTTTAGATTTTTCGTATAAATAAGTTTCTAAGTATTTATTTCATTTTGTTGGGTTTAACGTCGCACCGACACAATTATAGGTCAAATGGCAACTTTCCAGCTTTGATTGTGGAGGAAGACCCGAGGTGCCCCTCCGTGCATTATTTCGAAACGAGCGGGCACCTGGATAAAACTAACGATCTTCCGTAAGCCAGCTGGATGCCTTCCTCACATGATTAAATTAACGCCCCGAGTGAGGCTCGAACCCACATGGATGAGGGGCGAGCTTCCTTAACCACTCGCCCATGGAGCCCCCCCCCCCCCCCCCCCACACACACACACACAGTTCCTTTATAGGAATGATTTTGTTTAGCTTTTGTTTGGTTTAATGTCGCACCGACACAGCTATAGGTATAGGGCGACTTCCAGCTTTGATGTTGCCAGCAGTTGGGAGATGACCCAAGAAGCCCCTCCGTGCATCTTTTTTTTTTTCATGAGCGGGCACCTGTGTACGACCACCGACCTTTCGTGAGCCAGCTTGATAACTTCCTTACATGAAGAATTCAACGCCCCAAGTGAGAATCGAATCCGCGTCGATGAGGGGCAATGGATTTGAAGTCAGCGACATTAACCCTTCGGGCACGCATGTTTTTATCTAGAAATGACTACCAGTTGCGATCTGCATATTCGATATTGCAAACGTTTTTGTTTCACACTCTATTTCCGGGATTTTAATCAGTTTCTATTTGGGCATGACAATAAAAAACAATCTGCATATTTGTAATCGTGAATGTGTACGTCTCACACTCTTGAGTTTGCCGGTATATCATCATTATGGATATGATACATTGATTTCAGGACGCACCACCGACAAATACACCATTTCACGGCAAGCGTCTAAGTATTGGAAAAGTCTTGATCGGTAGACGCATTCTAAGCGAGAATTCTCGAGACGCAACGAGATTTGAAAAACTGGGGCTCTTCAGTTATTTATCGATTTTTGCAACAAAGTTTCCTGATGCATAAATCGGTGAAAAAGGGTTTTCACTTCAGTGGTTTATTGATTCGGCTGATATTGACATAGAAAACTGAAGTCCTATCTGACTGTTTAGAGTAAAAATATGGTTATGATTTTGTCAGCATTTCACCGTATTCATATCGAATCCACCGTTTTTATCAGTATGTGTATTTCTTTTTTATCAAATTTGAACAACGTGAATATTATGCAAAAATTTAGAACCCGTGTCACCACTAAGAGTCTGTTTTAAAGAAGCACTAACAAAAAGAAAAAAAAAGGCAAAAAAAAAAAAAAAAAAAAAAAAACGATAATGGACTTTCGCGTTTAAACAATTACATGCTCACTTCATTTTCTTATTTTAATCATTATATTTGACTGCTTTTTGTTTCATACATAAAATAATACAAGCATATCATTTTAACACATAACAAAATGAAACAACAACAACAACAAAAAAAACAAAACAAAACAACAGTTGGGTCAGGCTACAAGTTATTTCAAATGATCGGTATATAAGTCCTTCCCACAATTTAACATTCATCTTTTTAAATGAACATTTTAAACCATTGTTACGAATACGTGCAATTCAGAAACATCAAATACAAATGACTCTTAAAAATAGTCTTTGTTTAATTCATCCAGTCAAAAATTACCCCCGCCCGGAACGAATTACACACTGGTTGGATCGTTCGCCCGTCAATCGAGTGTCTGGTACGGCCACTCTATCCGTAAGTATTATTTATCAATGAGACAAGTTTAAGTTACTGTGAAAATAGTATAGTGCTTGCAAAAAATAAATAAATAAATAATATGTTGAAGAAAACGGGTGTATAACCCTATACAAACAATAATTATTCCCTTATAAGTTGGTCGAAATATGCACAATCAAAACGACATGAAGTTAATGTCAGACGTAAAAATTTACGGACATGAAATAAATAGATTATTGTACTTGTCCATTATTTGTGTTCGGTTTACGCCGTTTCTCAACAACCTTGTCACGGCGGTTTGCTTACACAACCTGTTTTATACTTTCTAACCAGTAGGTACTCTCAGTAAGAAATTTACATCTTCCCCACTTCATGCAGTGCTGTAGGAAGTCGGGCCAGAACTAATATCTCCAGATTCCGGAGAAAACCGCATTAAGTTATTTATGAAACAGCTGAAACGGGCTTAAACTTTATACGAAAAAAAAAAACAAAAAACAAAAAACGAAAAAAACACTATTTAATAACGCTACAAGCCGTAAAATAAAGGCTGCAAATAAATTAATAAATTCCACAAACAGACAATATGAACTTGGTTGGAAAATGCGGGAAAAGACATGTTTAAAGTTCCTTAAACTTCCTAATTTTCTTAGCACTGTAGCGTGAAAATAAACCCGGTAGTCAAGGAGTTTTGTTATCTTATTCTATTCAAAAACATCCCGGGATCATTTTCAGAAAATTTCTAAAAATCTATGGAGGAGAGAACGAGCAGTAAAATGTTTAATAAAAAGTATCATTTTTTTCATTACGCTTCTTTTGTGTGTGTAACATGCATTCAGGCATACAAGTGTGACAATAAAAATCAGAAGGAAATCGGAGAATTTGTTAACAAAATTAAAGTACGCTTAAAATGCAATTTATGTTGTTGTTTTTATTTTTCCCTAAATCTCGTGTGAAAAGGATTGTAGGGGAAAATTGAAGACAATACAGCGAAAACAAAGTCGGAGACCCCGCATTTTATCTCTAATTTTACAGTAAAATAAATTTGTATTATGAGTTTAGTTTTTTTTACACATTACTTAGTCATTCCGTTCGAAAATAATAATTTCGTAGAAAGATTTTGGCATAGTCTTTGCATAAAGTAAGAATTCCTTCGGCGAATAGTCGGAGTACATATTTGAAAATTACATTACCGTATAGGTTTCAACGGTCCTGTTATAATAAATGAAATAAATTTCTTCGGACAATCTATTCATCCTTCAAGAATCCCACCGGTATTTGGTGGCTTCCGGTGGGATTCCCAGTAGAAAAAAATGGATTTTTTTCCGGCGTGATCCCACTTGAATTCTTACCAGGATTCCCTTTTTGTGGGATGTTATGGAACTACCAACAGGAATACTTGGGAATCCCGGTGTGATATACTGGGATTTCGGTGGAATATACCGTGATTCCGAAAACTTCTTCGTGTGAGATCCCTGTCTGATTAAACTGAAATCGCGCGATTTATCTCATTAGGATCCCAGTTAGGTGTCATCCCGGTATTGAAGTACTTCCGGGTCGTTGTATCCTAGGAAGTAGTTCTTTGAAATTTTGAGGTTCCCAATCTAAAGCCATCCCTACTTTGACATGTTAAATTCTAAATGTATTTACTGACACTGTGTACATTTTGTGTCATTTCTGATGTCTTTAACAGTGTTTTTTTCAGGGCTACATTTCTGTGCGGATGGATTAAAAAACTAGTCCAGACTGGTAGCCATGACAGATGTGTACTGGAAATATGAACATGGACTTAAATTTTTGATGTGTAGCAAAATGTTCGTTGTTGATGATAGTCAGGCGCGTAGCTGCCTATACGCAGATACGCAGCTGCGTAATGAAAATCTGGCAAGCATGCACAATTAAATTGGTAATCCGAAGCATTGTATCTATTTGGTTACAGTCAGACGCGTAGCTGCTTTTACGCAGATACGCAGCTGCGTAGTGAAAATCTGGCAAGCATACACAATTAAACTGGCTAATTTATTTGGTTGCAAGAAGAAGTCTATATCATGCAACGGAGATTGCTTCATACGTAATACATGATCAACAATTAGGTAACATTTGCCGTCTTACCGGTAAAATTATCCCCCTTGAAAACACCTGGCTGGGCGATTATCGATTTTAATCTGGTTGATATTTTCCAATAGAAACAAAGAAGGAAAAAAAGTTTGAACAAGTATTGTTTTCATTAGAATGAACACACAATATTTATTATCCTATTGAAGTGTTCGTCATTCTTTTCTTTTTACAAAGATATAAAAATATTTATTCAAAATGAAGAATTAAAGCTTCACTTGGCGATTAAAAAACACCACTATCGGTCTCAGTTTACGGTTTACAGTTACTGAATAAAATAAGCAAAAACCTGTGATACATATCTTATTCTTTCCCCTGTAGTCACTTTATTCATAACTTGAGAATATTTATTATCCTATTGAAGTATTCTACAGACAATAAATTTTTATATATGTTTTTGTTTAGAAATTATTTAAATGTCCTCTTGCTTCCCTAGACGTTTAAAGTTGGTGATTTTTGTAAAAAAAAATCCTTTGCTCGTGTCCGTGGTATTTCCTAGCGCGCGCGGAAACGTACGAACTCGTCCGAAGTTAAGCTGCCGATGATACAGAAAGAGCTGAATGTTACAACAGAGAATTGTTATTAATTGGCAATTCTTACTGCATGCATCAATATAAAAGAAAAAAGAAAGAACGGTAGAGAGAGAGAGAAGAAAGGAAAGTCATAACAATTTCATGAGTTAAATTTACACAATTAGAAAAGAAGCTAGAGTATGTAAATGGTCTATGATTTACTGTTTGCTATACACAATTAGAAAAGAAGCTATAGAGTATGTAAATTATCTATAATAGCATTGCTCTCTTCATATTTTGTTTGAAGTACAGTAAACTGAAGTAATAGCAAACTGGTTTATATAATTAGTTGATTTAACGTGCATTGAAATTCACCAATAATTGTCTTTTTAGTTTTATAACGATTTAGGTACAGTCATTATCCTACTGTTTGATTGCTTATTCTGTAATAACCCTGACCATGTGAAATATTACATTCATACGCCGTCTATGCTAACGGTTTAAAGAGTCAAATTTCTATAATAAAATTATAATACAATGTCGAAAATTGATAAACTGTTGGTTGAGAAATCGGCAAAGAGACATTTTCAAGACTAAAAGCTTTTGAATAGGACAATTTGTATAACACTGCAGACGTAATTTGTCACGCATAATAATTATTACGTTATTTTCAGATATCATAGATATATCTTATAATTGTACTTAAAATTATATATGAAATTATCAATTATTCCATGGCCCCAATGTTGTAGAAAATAAAATGTAATAGAAATAACTACACTTAGTTAAATCCTACGCGTATTGCCAAGGTTTGACACCGGTACAAGTCATACGATATTACACTATCTGACAACCAATTCACAGTGAGATTAATATGTTCTTTCTTTATAATTGGTGATTACAGTTTTTTTCAAGGGCCTTATAGGTAACTAAATTATATATATTATATTTCAGAAGACCTTAAAGAACATTCTAAACAATTATCCAATCAAGTGTTCAGTGTAATACTTGGTTTTAGATGTCGCTGAGATATATCAACAATCACGCTATGTTTTTATGATTCAGTATTGTTGGTATAATGTCTTCCAAATGCTAATGTTAAAGCCTGAAATTTTCATTTTTTCGCACATCGCCATTGTGATCTCACGCTTCTCCATCATGAGCAGGCGCGCAAATCATGATGGCAAAGCGCGAAATCATGATGACAAAGCGCGAGATCACGATGGCGAAACCGCGAAATAATTTAAAAGGTGTAAGAAACATTTTGCAGAATATTGTTTTAGATAAAGAAAAAAGATAAGGAAAATACCTATAACGAAGTTGACGTAATGAAGACGTCGCTATACCGGAATGCTTTCCCTACGCAATGTATCAGTTTTTGGTACATTTGTATCAGTATCATGAAACGTAGCATGTCTTTATTGACTAGTCTGGTATTCAGTTTGGAGTTACGACAGATTCCTTGTAGCCACTATCATACTTACAGACATATCTCTTGATGCGCAGGCTGGTCTGGATCCATGCTGGTCGCAAACACACTATGTTGATTTACTCATGGCGCGGCTCAGTATAGCATAAAATGTCTGTTATCTGATACATTTGACTTACATTTTTGAAAACTAATTTCATGCACATAATTTTGTAAAACGAAGGAGGAAGTGTTGAATAACCATTCAAATTTTATGATGGTGTCGTTCTTTCTTTACATTTGAAGAAAAAGGTTAATTTTGGATTTATAACTTTTCGGTTGGGTAATTTCAAAAACTAGATGCAGAATTTTGTTTCTGACGATTAACAGGTCATGGATTTAGATCTATGTAAGTACATATGCTTATATTTGATAATCACTTTAGCCTTTTAGTGTATAACCTATTTTATAAGCCAATGATACGGCTTCATTTTTCAAATTTTCGAATCTCTGTTTCATGTAGACAACTGAGGTTGAACACTTCATTAAGAGCGCTCTCCTCAGAATTAAGTCTTCTCTTCAGATACATTGCGCATGCCCATGATGTATTATCCTGAACATGAATATGTAAAATAGACAAAGTCATGTGTTCGCAAATTTATTAATAACAGATCTAAAATGTGTAAATAAAAGACTATATATATACTAAAATGTAGGGAATTAGTCTCTTCATGTGAAATAAAATAAAAACGTTTGTGTTTTAAACCTTATATCATGCTGATATTTAACCATGAGTAACTGAGTAACTCAGCATGTCAAATTTGATGAAGTTTAAAAAAAATGCAGACGACAATATCAACAGACGACAATTTTCATAGCAGGAGAAAAACATCATCTGTTTACAAAATTATTAATAACACACCTAAATTGTGTATAAAAAAAAGAAAATACGAAAATACAGGGGAGACGTAAATAATAAAATGAAAGTAAAACCTATGGTACATCCTATGTTGTTAACGTAACAAAAATCTGAAAAAGTCATTTCTTAAGGTCGGTAACCATAAAACAGTGAACAAAATATTGGAAAAATGTTATTACAGGTCAGTTTAATAAATGATCAAATGTCTATAGCAGTTTTGCGTCCATCCTTCCAGATGATAATCTTTTTCACACATTTTCGAACGTACATGGTACGCATTCCTGGTTTTCGTCCTCAATTTAAGTGTGTTTCATGGATGCTGGAACATTGTATTTACTTTCTATGAAATGTTCTATGGAGGGTTGATGTCTTTCGACCCTGACTTTGGTAGGAGGGAGGATTTTTTTTCGACCATGGTTTTGGCGGGAGGGTCAAGAATATTACTTATGTCATTAAGCATATCGAAATTTTCTCGCTGGTAAGTTTGCACTGCTGCACTCTGAAGTTGCTGCGGCTTGTAACTTCCTTATCACTGTGGCGCTCATTGTACAAAGAAGTACATAATGTGACACGTGCTGAATGGTTGGTTATCTTGCGTCCAACAGTGGGTATGTTAGCTTCAGAGAAAAAGTTCTTCATTCTCTGTTCAAAAGTTTTGAGGTAAAGTACCAGTACTGTAACGGATACTATTGTTTTCATCAAGCCCTTTGAATGGTTTACGATATAGAGGTCCTTTTCATGGCACATGTTCCAGATATTTTTCGTACATCTTAACAATAATTCTGTCGTTTGCCTCCCGTTCATAGGGAATTATTGGCTCGAGGTTTAATTTCTAATGTAACAGACCATCATGTGAGTTTTATCTCACACGTGGTGTAAATTTCACATATTTGCGTTGATTAAAATGAACAAAACCAATCTCAATTTGTTCAGCTTGGCAGTCAACATGCTCATGAAATCCCCTAAATCCCCAAATGCTTTGTCACTGTAGAGGAAAACAGCGTTGCTGAGTCCTTCTACAGAAACCATGTTTAACACATTGCTGGACTACAGTTGCTCTTCGTCGTCTACTGTAACAGGTCAGCTCTGCAGGGGTTCACACCTACACCAGCCTGTGTGAGTTCCTTCATACGCGAATCTAAAGTTTTACGGAACTGTGCGAAGTCAGTATTGTCCGATTTAAGAAAATTTAATCCAATCGTTTTACACTCAGTACGAAGGTAGTGCTGCAAACAAGTTACATTCTGAATAAGTGTGTTAGGTGGTTAGGGCCCTCCGTCCTTTCTACGAGCTTAGCTCAGTAGGTAGAGCGTCGGTCTACGGATCGCGGGGTCGCGAGTTCGATCCTCGGGCGAGGCGTATGTTCTCCGTGACTATTTGATAAACGACATTGTGTCTGAAATCATTAGTCCTCCACCTCTGATTCATGTGGGGAAGTTGGCAGTTACTTGGGAGAACAGTTTTGTACTGGTACAGAATCCAGGAACACTGGTTAGGTTAACTGCCCGCCGTTACATGACTGAAATACTGTTGAAAAACGGCGTTAAACCCAAAACAAACAAACAAACAAACAAACGAGTTTCAAAGATAAAGCTCTATAACCAATGTTCAAGCACTTTCATGTCCTTCATTTCACCAACATTTTCGGGGATAGGATAACCGTGTTCTAAGCTTTTTCATTTCCCCGGTGTCGAATTTAATTGTACGCACAGGCGTATCGGCGTATGCCCAGGTACGCCCCTGCTAAACATGAGTAACCGAGTAACTCAGCATCTGGTAAAACTTGAACATATTATAAAAAATAAATAAAAAGCTGATAAGAAATTGAGTACATATTCATAGCATGTCGAGAGCTAACGTCTGACCTTTTGGACAGATGTCTCTTAGGCCTACATTGACATTTTGGATTGGCAGACAGACTGACAAACAAACAACGATTGCACACAGTCAGCACAAAAAAAAACAAGCAGTCGGTAGATCAGTGATGAAAACAAGTGAAATGTTTCTATCCTGTTTTGCACACTGTCATTTTTTCTCTTTTAACGCCAATTTGTCAATTACATAATTCGTAAAGAAACTAAGTCTCTCTAAATTAGGATCTATTTATTATGGACTTCTTTCGACTACACCACGAAAGTAGATTTTCGACCGAATTACTGATCTTATTCCTAATGTCTTGAATGGTTTCCGACGTACGAGTATATATAGTCAAGAACCAAGATTAACAAACGGATAAACTGTCTATATTGATAGGATAAGTTCATTGTAAATGATTTTGTATCATTATCACTAATCATGGACAGATAACTCGAATGAAAATAATATGAGTGCAAATATGAATATAATAGGGTTATTATAACAGTAGATTGATCTGGGACTCTGTATTCGGCTCGAGTGGATTTTGCCAGATGGGATCTCACGAGGCGCGCAAGGTGATCCGACCTTGCAAAATCCACGAGAGCCGAATACAAAGTCCCAGATCTAGCTATTGTTATAATGACCCTTTTATTATATACCTTTACCATTTTGATTCTTGTTTTGTTTTTGAACGAAATCTTCAATGTTTATCGATATTAAATGGAATTTAGGGAAGTTTTCATGTGCGCTATTTATAGAAATGTGTCGAGTCATGCATATTTATGAAAATAGTCCGGCAGCATACAAAACGGAAGGTACAATACGGAGTTTAAAAGGTACAATACGGAATTTTTGTCTGTCTGTTCATAAGTTTACTTGTGAAATACAAGCCAATTTTTTACAGAATTTACATAGGTATATAATAAAATCGCATATTGAAGGCTAGATGGCGAGAAAACGACAATTGGCTGTTGTTTCTTTGTTTCGCACAATTGCCCCCTCTTGTCGCACAACATTTTTGTTCTGTCGTTCCATTTATGTTTGAGGTGTACGGAGCGGAGGCAAAAAAAGATGTGACACTGAAATAGCATCAAAGAAGTAAACTAAATATAGTTTTATTGTTGCTGCAGGGGCGATAAAACGATAATATAATAAAAAAAAACTGATATGACGGAAATCATTTTACCTGAGCGTCCAACTTTTCACACACTAGAACTCATTTGTGCTTAATATCTGCGCAATTAAGAAGTCTCGTTGTTGCTATTAAAATAGATGAATAGAAATCATTTCTCATTATATTAGTGTGCTTGTAAGCGTTTTTAAGTCGCGTTTGTAAGCATCATAAACTGTTCACGCTTATTAGAATTATTATGTGGTCGCGTTTGTAAGCATCATTAACCAGCCATGCTTGTATGTAGAGGATATTACATTAGTGAATCTATAAAGTGATTAAAATAAAAATAAATAAAAATGCGGGACTCTGCTTGATAGAAACATCAACTAATCGGACGTGTATTTATATACGTAAATATTATTAGCTAGTTGCGTTTGTTAGCGTTATTAACTAGTCGTGCTTGTCAGCATAATTAGCTTGTTGCATGTAGAAGCAAAATCATCCAGTGGCCTTTGTAAACATTAGAAGCAAGTCGTGCTTCTTAGCATTATTTACTGGTCGGGCTAGTAAGCGTTTTTAACTAGTCGTGCCTGTTTGCATGATTAAGTATCATGATTGTTAAGCATTAATATGCCACATTGTTCAAATGTTTATTTATGCCCAATAATTGTTTGCATAATAACATACAATTATCATAACAGGTTCCTGGTTTATCAAAGGCTGGATGTGATTATACTACTTTCTATAAAAGACCGTCAACTGTTGAAATAAATGTGATATTTTGTCGATAATTAATGCTCTTTGCTAGATAAATGTTCAGTTTAAATGTACTTTCTGATACAGTTACACTCTTTTTCATAATATTCTGTATTTCAGATGTTTAGAAGAAAGCAATAAGGATGAAGAAATCAAAATTTATTGCTTACTATTATTGCTTGATACAGTTGGTTGTAACATATGAACTTCCGGTTGATTGTAATTTCTTAAATACCGTTCTCACCTGTCAGCGATCAATACCAAGTGAAATTCCAGCTAGAACACAAACTGTTTACATCAAGGATTACGATAACGGCAATATAGGACAAGGAAGATTTTCACATTCCAGCTGGAGATCAGTTAAACGGTTTGATATTAATGCCAACATTGAAATATCTCTCTACATCAAAGATTTTGTATTTCTGGGGTTAGAAAAAATGACAACACTTGGAATCCATGCCAGGAAGGGAAATATTGTAGATGACAAAGCTTTTGTTGGAGTTGATCTTGTAGAAAAATTGGACCTTTCTAATATGATAGCTCTAGAATCGGAAACGCTTATAAAACCGTTATTATATGATAATGTGTTGCCAAATCTTCGTGTACTAATCTTAGAGAATGTGAATACGGAAGAAAACAATTTTAATTTCAACCTTTCACGAAGTTTCGTGCACATAATACAGTCGAAAAATATAACAGAAATTAGTTTAAGAGGTACTAACCTTCTTATAGAAAATAATGCGAATGCCATTTCAACTGGGGTGCATATTCTAGATGTTTCGAACGTAAGTTTTTCATTTACAAAAGGGTTTGAATGGGACATTACGTTTCCACATTTGAAAACATTAAATATTTCTAGTCCCATTACCAGATATTTTTCAAACATGCGTTATGCCAACACAGTTAATAGTGTAAGCTGTGACTATGAAGGTCTACCGTTAATAACACTGGAGAAACTTTACGCAAACTTCTATTACCGTGATAAAGAGGTTTATGTCAACAATGTTACTATTGACATGTCTGCACCGTGCTTTCAAGTGATGAAGTTTGAAGTTATACACCTTCGAGGAAACAAGTTACCTTTCCTGAATGCAACAATTCATCTTCCTGCAAACTTCTCCTTATATGAACTTGATTTATCCTTGAATAGCATGACATTTTTATCTGCAACTGTTTTGAAAGACATGATCAACCTCAACAATTTGTATCTTGGTGGAAATTTATTGTACAGCATGACAAGTCATCCTGATTTTAAAATCCTTTTCAAGCCCTTGCATAGGCTTAAAAGATTATCTCTTGACTACAATCAGATAACATATATCCCTGTACAGACATTTCTTCATAATTTAAATCTAGAATGGCTTGACTTGCAAGGAAACTATTTGATGTCTACATCATTTTTGCATTTACAAATGTCAAATTTGAACTTTCTCAATATATCTTACAATAGAATCGCATACCTCACTGGTGATGATTTAATGAAACTAAAGATAATAGCAACCGGAAACGGAAGTAAACTGCCAGAAGTTATGATGAATGACAATCCCTTTGAATGCTCATGTGAAACTGTTGACTTTATAGAAATGATCCGTACAACAATTTTGAATAACACCCGGCAATATTTATGCAATTTCGAAAAAGAAACGACACCAATAAATGACAAGAGCGTAGCAAAAGCGAAATTTCTATGTATCAGAGCAATTGTTTATACCATTTCTTCAGTTATATCTGTGTTGGTAGTTCTGTCATTATTCATAATGTTCTTTTTAACTTTGCGTTACTTTCGTAAAAAGCGACAAGTAACCAAATTACAAACTTTCCTTCGAAAGTTCAACAGAGATCAGCTACGCGAAAATTTCCTCTGCTTATTGTCGTATAGTGACAGCGATGCGAAAGTTTCAAATCAATTATTTATACGTTTAGAGGCCTTATTAAAGGAAATTGCCAAGTATGAAGATGATGCTATATGTGTTGATTTTAAACATTTTCGAGCAGGTAAACCTATTGTTGAAGAAATTATGAGATGTATGTCTGAATCACTTGTTGCAGTATTTGTAGTGTCTGAGGCCTTTTGTCGAAGTGACTGGTGTTGTTTAGAAGTCAAAGAAGCATACGAACAACAAAAACCAATTATTCTTATCTTCGTTGAAGAGGTATCAGAAGAAAGTATGACGATTTATATCAGGAACATATTTCACCGTTATAGTCGGGGTAAGCTTGTTGCGACAGAAAACGGTGAAATAGACTTCAAGCCTGGTGGCCTTAAAGGACTTTGCAATTCAATTATCTTGTTAGGCAGTGAAGTCGAGCAGCCAACGGATGAGACTCAAGTATAAAGTAAAAAAAAGGAATAAAAGCTGTGGAACAGAAACAAACAGAAATTATTGAAAACTTTGATACTCTGAAGATGCACGAACGAAGGGACAGTAAAGAACCATAATTATAGAATTTATAAATCGCAACATTTAAAGCTTGCTCCTTAAGACGTTTCTCAAAATAGTAGTATTTTTCTCTACAAGTTGTATTTATATATAGAGAGATAAACATGTGTTTGGGGTTTATTGTATATGCATTTGTAAGGCATTCTAGGTCCACACACGTACAAAAGAACACTAAACCAAGTTAGGTAGTCCTTATGAACTTGGTCAGAGATGCAAATCATCCAAATTTACGACCCTACTGTGAACTGACTTTATCTCTTGCTGGAACGTTAATGTCACGTCAATACAAAAGACAGAACAATACAAAAGATATCATATTTTGTGTGATGACATCATTGTCTATGTGTTGAATGTTTGCCCAAAGAAGTCAGACATAAGACAGACCATGTGGGATTTTGTCATAAGTGATATGGGATAACATTCCTTTATAGATTGGATAAACAAACCTAGAAATATTTAGGTTGATATTCTTCTCAATGTTACTTTCTACGAGGTCAGAAAATCTCGGTCTTTTTCTTCTAAGACTGCCATATCGTATTTTCAACAACGGAACACTGAGTGGTTACTGCAATGCTGTTCCATGCAAGTTGACTATGTATATATGGTGGATATTAAGCGGGACATGTTGATTATGTATATAATCATTATCAACTTGGTTCTTTATTTCAATGTATATATCATTATTTGTTCTAAGCATATAAATGTTGCAGTCATGCAGTCACCTATGAGAATATCAAAGATAGAGAGAACTTTCATCATGTTAACTTCATTGTAAATAACCGATTTTGTGTTTTGTTTTATGTACTTATTACACCGAGTTAACGTTTACGATGATGTTAACTTCATGATGTCTATGATACATTGAAATGTTTGTTTATACTATATCAATATGTTATTTATTTGCTCAGTAAGCGTTAGAATGATAAAACCTTATCTATTATTATAACGTACTGACAAGGCAAACATACTTATTTGAATAAATCTGTCTTAACACTGATCAACGAGTTCAGCAATTATATCGTACATCGAAGACACAATAGATCATAAATACACAATCACCCCATGTGATTTTCCGATTTTCTTCTTGTATTTGATTTTCGACAAGGCTTTACAATATTGAAATAACAACCCTAATGTAACTGTGTAAGTAAGACAATTATTTATTTAACTACGGATTTAAATCCAGTGGCCAAGACACTGGCAACAGTTTGATGAAATAGTTCACCTTTGAGAACTTCGTGCTCATGTGGGCTGATAAAAAAAAAATCCTGGTACACGTTTGTACAAATACTGTTTGGTAGTTGGAAGGTCTGAGAAATTAACTATCTTTCCTATTATCATCTTCTGCATGAAGAAAGTAATTCTTTTAATAATCTCATAATTCTGAAAATTCAAGATCTCTGTCTACAGCAGTAAAAGAAAGTTACTCCCTACTTCTTAAAATAACCATACAGTCAGTCATAACTTACAAATAAAACCTGCAAAATATTAAGTGTGAGTGAACATTTTCCGGTTGAGGTGAGTTTTATAATTAAATTCGTTATTCCGATCTTTCGGTTGAACTGAAGTTCACAAGATTGCATTTATTTCATGTTTTTTTAGTGTATAATTGAAACATAAGGGAAACATATCTTGCATTATCACTCTGCATAATTATTTATTTATTTTGTTGGGTTTAACGTCGCACCAACAGTTATAGGTCATATGGCGACTTCCAGCTTTAATGTTGCCAACAGGTGGGAGAAGACCCCAGGTGCCCTTCCATGCATCGTTTTTTTCAAGAGCGGGTTCTTGTGTACAAGCACCGACCTTCCGTAAGCCAGCTTGATAGCTTCTTTACATGAAGACTTCAACGCCCCAAGAGAAGTTCGAGTCAACGTTGATGAGTGGCAATTAATTTGAAGTGACCGATATTAACCCTTCGGGCACGGAGCCTTTTATTTAGGAATGACTACCAGCTACGATCTGCATATTTGATATGGCAAAAGTGTTTGTTTTACATTCTGTTTGCTGGAGTTTAATCAGTTTATATGTGGGCATGAAAATCAAATGCAATCTGCATATTGTTATCGTGAATGTGTACGTTTCACACAATTGTTTGCTGCTATATCATGGATATGATACATTTCAACACGCGCCAACGGCAAAATACGATCAACCAAGTCGGTCAGTTATTCATCCTTCGGAAAATTCAGGAATCCCGGTGATTTTCGGTCTATCACTTTTATTAGAAGTGTTGAATGAATTCAATATAGAAAGACAGAAATGTAACATTCTTTTATCACATGTTAGATTTTTTACTGAAATACCGTATATATTTCTTCCTTTATCTAACAAACACAAATAAATTTAACGAAAATCGATGAACGTCTTCCGCACTGTCCTATATAACGATGTCAATGTCAAAATGTTTTATAGATGGCTCAACACGTGTTATTTACGTAGAACTACATTACAGGAAAGCGAGCTGTCATTCTTTTCCTGCTTCTTGTTGAAAACAGCTTAACGGTTTCAATGGAACTATGCTTGTCGTCCTCGCCTTTTGTAATCTTGAGCAATGAAATGAAACCAATCGCTAAGGTGACTGTATCTTAGACTAGCTGAGACAATATGTTGAACGTCTTTTGTAAAAACATAGAGCTGATGAAACCTATATTTTCATATGTAAATTTTTCCTCTGGTTATCTTACCTTAATGATTTGTGTACCAACGATTTGTAAATGATTTGAATGGTTAGCTCAGTGTTTTCAGGGATCAAGTGAATTCCACAATGTTTTTAAATAACAAAAAACATCAAATGACATTTGGCTCAAACATCTATAAGCTGAAGGTACTATACTAGACTGGCCTTTTCGTTGAAGTTTCCGTCAGCTGACGTCTTTGAATCAACACCATACGAGTATTACCGCATATATATAGTCTATGTCTTCTAAATTTAGGCCTCAACGTAATATGTTTGCAGTGTCCCCTTGATGCTTAGCCCCTACATGTATGATATTATATATAATAGGATTCTTACCACCATGTTCAGTCCAGTTCCAGTATAACCTTTACTCATCATCAACCCTTACAAGCAGATTCTGTTACCGAGTGGTTAAGGTAACTTGCCCTCACCGATGTGGATTTAAAACCTCACATTTGGTTTAGAATTCTTTATATAAGGAGCAAATCCAGCTGGTTCACGGACGGTCATCGTTTCTACATAGGTGTCAGCCCATGCCTGAACCGATGTCCGGAGGGGCGCATTGGCTCTCCTCATCTTCAAACGCTGCAAATGACACCATATGACATTCACTGATATATGACATTTCCGTGTCATTCCTTTTGGATGATTGGCACACAACAGGTATTAATTTAGCCAACGTAGGAACAAAATGGTTAGATTTGTATAAATTTTATTAATTTAGTCTTTTTATCATTGTTTTGTAAAATAACAAAGCCTGCAAGGCATATCCCATATTTCACTGCGTATTATGCATGAACTCAACAAACATTTCAAATCGTCCCGATGTAGGGCCCATATGGATTTCTATATTGGCCCGATCCCAGCACGCAAGAATTTATTGGACCAATGTGGGACCTATATGTTATCTCATATGGGCCCATATAGACTACTCAAATGGGTTATGACTATTTACAAAATATCATGATATATTTGCAAGCATTTTTTTAATATTTCAAAGAATATAAATAACGAATCTTCAAGATTAGAAATACTCTACTCATCTGACAAAAAGATTTCTATGAAACATGAAAACAGGTATTGAAATGCTATGGAGGTTTTAGATGTCGGACTAATTTGTTAAATTTGCCCGGATATAGTCCATATGGGCCTGATATAGGCTTGGTGAAAACTCTTTCCTGCATTAAAAAATATAATACCCCCCCTCCCACCCCCCCCCCCCCCCCCAAAAAAAAAGAAAAAAAAAAGAAAAAAAAAAAAAACAAAACATTTAAACATTTAGCCCTTATAATAATTAAAACTCTGTGAAAAACTCTTGCAAAAATAAATTTATCAACACCGCAAGTTCTATGTTGCCATGCGGTTGTTATCAAGTTCCAGATTATCCCAAATTAAAACAATCTTGCGAGATCTGTTATTATCCTCCGACAAAAGTCGGAGGGATATAGTTTTGGCGTTGTCCTCCGTCCGTCCGTCCGTGCCTCTAAACTGGGTTTTGGGGCCATTTTAGTAGCCCAGAGGTGAATAGGGGGCCTTTTATAAACAAGGGGCCATGGCCCTCCTTTGATTTTTGCTGTAAATGAGTCAGAAGGCCTCAGGGGAGGTAAAAATGTGTTTTCAAGATATGACCCATTACACAATGTGTCTGAAACTGGGGGGGGGGGGGGGGGGGGGGAAGACCCTTAAGGGGACTTTTTGGTTGTTCAGCAGGTTATTTGGGGCCATTGTTGGCCCCTTAAAAATGGCTCTTTGGCTAAAGTAGTGGACCGTCCGTCCGTCCGGAGCCATATCTAGGAAATGGTTGGGAATATTTATATAAAACTTCATATACATGTTCACCACTATGAGTTTTTGCGGCCCGCCAAGTTTCAGTCAGATTGCCTTAGTAGCACCAGAGTTATGCCCTTAGAAGTTTCTAGTGTTAACTATATAGGGTACTATAAATATGGCAATTTTTGAATCATAACTTTTGATATATTTGACCTAGAACTATGAAACTTAAACAGAATTTAGATCACCATAAACTAGCCATTTGGTAGAATTTCATTAAATTTCTCTCATTCTTTTCCATAAACATTTATTGTAAACATGCGAAGTTGTGTATCCACACCTGGTCACCTCCTTACCTTGATCACACCCACTTCCCCTCCCCCGAAAAAAAAATTCCTTATTTTAGATTTTTTTTCAAACAAACTTCATGTACATGTTCACCACTATGAGGTTATGGGGCCCATCAAGTTTCAGTCAGATTGCCCAAGAATCACCAGAGTTATGGCCCTTACAAATGTCTAGTGTTAACTATATAGGGTACTATAGATATGG
>NW_026461862.1:0-10040 GCF_021730395.1 Mercenaria mercenaria
ATTTGACCTGGTGACCTTGTTTTTGACCCCAGATGACCCAATATCAAATCGTCCAAGATTTTATTGAGGGTAACATTCTGACCAAGTTTCATTAAGATTGGGCCAAAATTGTGACCTCTAGAGTGTTAACAAGCTTTTCCTTTGATTTGATCCGGTGACCTAGTTTTTGACCCCAGATGACCCAATATCGAACCCGTCCAAGATTTTATTAAGGGTAACATTCTGACCAAGTTTCATAAAGATTGGGCCAAAATTGTGACTTCTAGAGTGTTAACAAGCTTTTCCTTTGATTTGACCAGGTGACCTAGTTTTGGACCCCAGATGACCCAATATCGTACTCGTCCAAGATTTTATTGAGGGTAACATTCTGACCAAGTTTCATTAAGATTGGGCTAAAAATGTGACCTCTAGAGTGTTAACAGTCAAATTGTGGACGACGGACGGACGGACGACGACGGACACAGGGCGATCACTAAAGCTCACCTTTGAGCACTTCGTGCTCAGGTGAGCTAAAAAGATAAAATCCTTTTAAAAGAACAAAAGGACCATGATGGTCCTGAATCCCTCACCTGTCCCCACATGACCCAGTTTTGAACTGAGTATGACGTTTTTTTCTATTATTTGACATAGTGACCTAGTTTTTGAGCTCATGTGACCCAGTTTTGAACTTGACCTAGATATCATCAAGATAAGAATTCTGACCAATTTTCATGAAGATCCATTGAAAAATATGGCCTCTAGAGAGGTCACAAGGTTTTTTTATTATTTGACCTACTATCCTAGTTATTGAATACACGTGACCCAGTTTCGAACTAGGCCTAGATATCATCAAGGTGAACATTCTGACCAATTTTCATGAAAATCCATTCAAAAGTATGGCCTCTAGAGAGGTCACAAGGTTTTTTCAGTTTTAAAATTACTGACCTAGTTTTTGCGGATGATACAAAGCTTTTCTCAAAAGTGGCAACCGTTAAGGCCTGTGACCAATTGCAATCAGATTTAGATGGACTGTGTGATTGGAGTGAAGAATGGAAATTAACGTTTAATGCAAAAAAGTGTAAAGTTTTACATTTAGGATCGAACAATGATAAGTTCACCTATACCATGAGAGAATCAGATGGAAATTACGTAAGAGTAGAGCAAGTGCCTTCCGAGAAAGATCTAGGGGTTACATTTGATGAACGTTTAACTTTTGATGAACACATTACAAATATTACAAATAAAGCTCAGAAAATATTCAGATTAATCTACAGGTCATTTGAATACTTGGATGAAGAAATGTTATTGCCTCTGAATAAATCTTTGAAAAGGCCAATTCTTGAATACGGATCATGTGTTTGGTCTCCATACTTAAAGAAGCATATAAAGAAATTAGAAGACATTTAGAGAAGGGCGACTAAGCTCGTTAGATCATTGCAAAATTTATCATATGAACAGAGGTTAAGAAAACTTGGTCTTGTGACTCTGGAATATCGAAGGGATCGTGCCGATATGATACAGATTTATAAATCAGTTCATAATCTTGATGATTTGAAGTGGGACAGTTTGTTTTCATTGGCTCAAGATGATTTGCGTGGACATTATCTGAAGTTTAAAAGCAAAAAGTGTAAACACAATATGAGATTAAATTCCTTCAGTCAGAGATCAATTTCTTTTTGGAATAATTTATCAGAAGAAACAATTTCTGCAACTAATCTAAATCAGTTTAAATGCCTACTAAATGAAGAGGACTGGAATACTAAGAAATTCAAGAGTAGTTGTTACTAAGCGCAGTATGAGAACATTGATTTAAGACTACTTATTTAGAGAAGAGGATTGTATGAAGAGGAACTTTACAAGAGGGGCCATTAAAGCTTAGGCTTATACTACGGCCCTGGATACAGGTAGATTACAGGTAGGTAGACTCTTCTTTTAAAGTGAATGTAGGTTTTAGCGAATTCTTTTGAAATTTGAGTACTAAGTCACTGTAGTGAATAGTTTCTTTGTAACATATAAATAATGTATATATTTTTAGCTAAACCCGATTTCTTTGAGCTCGCTTTGAAGCTTTGCCTTATTTCATATTAATTAATAATTCATTTGAATTGTCACCTAATAAACACTGGTGACAAAGGAATAGTAAACAACACTTTGAAAGTCAACAGTTTTTATTTAAAGTTCAACCCAAGTTCTTAAGGAAAAGTGAGACGCACTGACAATGATAGCTAACCCATAACTAATAGAGTCTATTCAGTTCGGTTCCCCGTGCCGTTTTTTTCTTTCTCCCGCTAATCAGAGTTATATAGGAAATATAGCCAAGAGCATTGTTGGTAATTAGCTATCATGTCCGAGCGTTATTACAAATATGGTGATAAGACATTCTGCGGACTGCTGAATCTGCAATGTATAATGGAAATATGCCAGCGTCCAGTTGGCTACCTGTATGCCTGGTACAGAGAAGATCTGTACTTGTTAACCTTAAGATAGCAATATACAATTATTATACATGTGTATGAAACAGAGAGAACAATATTTCGGAGAAGCAATATTTTAGAATACTGAAGTGTTTCTATATTACTTTATAACTATATGTCCTGAATGGCCATTACATTACAGAACATCTACCAGTAAAACTAAATATAAATAGTGTTGAAACATCTATATTTTTTGTCATTGGAACTGTCTAAAATCACTATATTCCCATTGGAAAACACTGCTAGCTGAACTAAAACAACATCTTATTGCTGTTGTATTAATTTAAATCATAATCATGGGTTGTCATGTTAAGCAAACATGAAAGAAAAAAAAAAACAAATATCCGATTTTACTTACTATCCGAAAATGAAAAGGAGATGAAAACAAAACGATGACACAAATAGAACACTGATGTTGAAAATATATTGCGAAGAAATGGACTGACTCTTGGCGGAAGAAAACTGCATTATCAGTGCGGTTTCATGATGCAAAGTTGACAATATCAGACGATATACTACCAAGAAATTCCAATAAATGTCTTGTTTACCTTCCCAAAGATTCCCCATGTCGGCCATATTAGAATACACGGTGTCAAAATCGCGGAACAACGTAACTTCATAAAAGAAGAAAAACTACATTATTATTAAACAGAAATACAATTCTTTGTAGTTTAATCAGTAGCTTAGTCGTTATTTCAATTTATATCAAATAAATAAAATTTTTAAAATAAAATATGAGCAGCTTACTTTTATTAACGACTAAAATAGTTCATAGTCAATGTCATCCACTGACTAGAAAGCTGAAATACGGGAAAAGTAGAAAAGTAAGGTATCTACTCACCTCGCATCTTATCTTCGTCGATGACTGGTCCAGTAACAATACACTTCTCTTGATCCATGATTTAATTTGCGTCACATTTAAATATATTATATTTTATGTCAATCGATCTTGTAGGACAATAGAAACAGCAGGCATGAACAACAGCTGTCCGACAACAAGAAAATCGGTACCATTCAATAACTTCATTTAAAAGTGAATGGTAATGTTGTATACAAATATGCAATGTACAGGTTTATAAATGCATCCACCGCACGACTCTTGTTTTGTCAGGGTTGGTATGGCATGTGTCAACCCTAGAGTGCACGAGCACATGTTGATAACCATACTTACTAACCTGATTCAAGTAGATTATAATCTAAATACCAACCTGTATGGAAACCATCTGCAAAATACTTCCCAAAACGTATGCTCTAACCTGAGAACTAAGTTTCCCATCTTAGTTTCTTACTGATAAGTTAGGTCAGCCGATAGCTTAAAATCGTATATGGCCAACAAACAACATGCGCTACAATTTAAAGCTCTTGTACGACCAGCTAAGCATCCGGCAACATGTACTTACCTGTACGCATTTACCGTCTCTCTCACACACGTTCTTACTCTTCAAAAAAGGCGAAACAGTTTCAGTGGAAATTTATACACAGGGCTATTTTTACGGAATACAGACTAAATCTTATGAAATTATCAGATGGGAAATGTATCATATGTAAACAACATCCAGAAACTTCAATACATTTGATGTGGGAATGTGATTTTGCCAAAGATATTTGGAATGTTTTGACACAGAAATTTCAAGACCTTTTTTAAAATCTTAATTCTCAACATTTTCCCCTAAAACTCGCTGTACTTTTCGGCTTATATGAACAGCCCCTTTAATATGTAGATTCTTAATTACTTAAATATTTGAAACAAAATTGGCTATTTGGAAGTATCGAAATACATGTAGTATGAAACACAATAATACAAAGCAACCTCTTAAAACTTTTTACAGAAATTTAAAGTCAGCAATTAAAGATCAAATTTTAATACAAGGTATGAAATTGAAGGCTTAAACTTTAGAAATGTAATTAAAACTCTGTAGCGACGGATATTGTTTAAGGTAAGGGACGTAACTCAGAAAAGATTTTGATTCAAGAAAGCAATCTTCGCTTCTCAACTTTGTCAACTTTCGCTTTCGGACAAGTCACTGATATCATATAGCGAATGGGTTTTTTTTTGGTTTAAAAATATAAAAATATATAATAGCTAACTATGTCTACTGTACATTAATAATTTTATTGTGAATATGTGTACTATTTGTTTATAATTGTATTATACAGATTCTAATTATTCATTATAATAACTCATTGAACATTGTAAAGCTAACAGGCGGATGATCCCCGACCCCTATTATGCCAATGACGGGGAAAATAAATGGCGTTACCCATATGGGGTCTAAAAAGAAAAGAACCGCGATTCTCAAAGGCAGATCTTAATTATGTTGCTAAGCAAATCCACCTAAGCCGGTGCTAAGAGGATGTGATGCTCTACACACACGCGCGCGCATACCTATAAAGTCCCCACAGTCCCCCTTGCTAAATTTAACAAAACGGCGGACAAAATCCATCCTTTGATTTTGTATTTTTTTTTATTTCTATTTATTCTTTTAAACATGTTTTTATTTAACAATATCAAAGGATCGAGTCGGGTGATGACTGCAGCGGTCAATTTTATTCACAGAATGGGGGCGCGTATCGGGGAAGGGAGTTCTACACTCACATTCTTTATCTGCTGTCAGACCATGATCCCTATTTTTCGTTGATTTCAAGTTCATTAGAATTATTCTTTTATCGATGTGGGTTCAAGCCTTACTCGGGGCGTTGAATTTTTCATGTGAGGAAGCCATCCAGCTGGCTTACGGAAGGTCGGTGATTTTACCAAGGTGCCCGTGATGAAATATTGAACGGTGGGGCGGCTGGACTCTATCAAACCTGGAAAGTCGCCATATGACCTATATATAATTGTGTGAAACCCATCAAAATAAATTTTCCGCACACTGTGTATTTTCGATTATATTAAAAATTTCGAGTATTAAAAAGATCCAGAATATAAATATGAGAGATATATTATCTATTTTCCTTAAGTAAATGAATTTCCAGTCGTGATTTAAGTCCTTAATACGATTTTTTTATTTATGAAACAGCTCCGCCACGTGATATATTAGACCGCGTGCGCACTAACTATGGCATTGGTGATTGAAGGGCATTAGCCGGCTAGTCACACCAAAGATATATGCATAGGCCTAATTAGGTGACATCCTCGAAATTACTTTTACAAGACAAATTTTCTGGTCTTGATCACCAAGGTGACCTATGTTTTATCATAGTTATGTCACAAATATAAGGAACAACTTTTATATTTGTTTTGTGAGTGGATCTAGACTTGCGGATGCTTGTTTTATTAAGATGAAAATATAATCATAGGCGGCTTCTCAGGTAAGATACAATTAAAACATATCTTTCTCTGATCAAGGCATTCTGTACAATAAATTGAGTGATCAAAATCTTTTTATGTTGGCAAAATAATTAGTAATATAATGACGATTTAATTTGGGCTACTAAATTGTTGAGCAGTCTTCTTTTTTGAAACATGTAAAGTGCGCATGCGCATTAAAATTAAAACATCCGGTAAAACATCAGGTGTCGGTCCAGTACATTTTCTCCTTCTTTGCTGTATAGTAAAACAAGCACTTTTGGACATGGATTGTGATTTTCACAACAAAATTGCAGCATTGGCAGCTAGATGCATTTCTGAAGAGTAATACCACACTGGCCATAGCTTTATCAGATCAAGTGGTTCCAACGTTGTTTGAGCGGTGAATTTTACGCAGAACAGAGTGAAATATGGCCGATTGTATAAATTTCCGTTCTTGTACGTATGATTTAAAGGAATTTATACCTGTTATACATCGAATTGAATGAAAACGATGGGTGCACCTTGAGCGCAAATGTCTCCGTTCCTTAGCACATGTGTCCATTTAGCTGAGATTTGTGCCATTTATTCAAACACTTATGTACAGTCCAGCGGGGGAAGGAAATTTTTGTCACTTTTCCACAATATCGCATCATATATAGTGCTTATCGGGAATAACTAATTATTTAAACACTTCTTATCTATAGGGCTACCTCTTAGAACAAAGCATGTGTATTTTCATAGAATTATTCAGCTTTGTTTCAGAAAAATCGGCCGAAAACCTAACGCAACGCAGTTTCGAGTGGACCGCTATGCAACGCAAACAAGTGGATACCGTTTTTTGTCTTACTTGCAAAGTCTTATCCGTCATAAAAAGTCATTAGAATCTCATACAATATAACTTTAGAACGTTCTATATCATTATAATGATCCCGCCATTTCTAATGTATTACACTTTTTCACTTTTTATGTTCGCTTTCTACTGGACATATATTTTTGCGGACATTGTCAAAAACCTAAACTTTAAGCAAAGTGAATATCAAATATCAATATCATCAGATAATATTAATTAGCCAAAAAACAAGAACCGGTTAACGGATGTAAACCCCATCATGGTATTGAACAGCGTACAAAAACAATCACAAGTGGGTTAACTCTTTAAATCAGTATAGTTGCATTTCGTTCATATTTACTCTCTCGAAATTATGCATTGCTATTTCATTACTGATATACTGTGCATCTAAACTGTTCGTACAAAATAAATAAAATCTGATCCATGGCAAGATGTACTGATCAATTGTCTGTACATATTTTCACTCATATGTCTGATGCAGCGTTCATCTATTTTCAGAGAGATGAATCGCGGAGAAACAAGAACGTTGAAAATGACGAGAGAAAAAAATTACTTGTCGTCCATGAAACAAAAATGTCAAAATAAGTTTGTATGTTTGTCTTTCAAAATGAAAACAAACGGACTAGCACGTATTGAGCGTACAATATACTGTCTAAAGGTTAGGGTGGACAGTGGACTAACATCTGATATAAGGAACAGCCCGGTAAAAATGTGACATCAGACTGAATGAAGTCGAGATAGAATCATACAATAGTTAAATTTGTGTTTTATTAGCATGCATGTTATATCTGTATCTTAAAATATCTGAGGGGGAGGGGGAGCAATTTTTATACAAGAGAAAAAATATATAGAGTATAAACCAAGATTATGCAAACCAGTAGCACCAAATTCAAGGTACAAATAAGTTTAATTTTAGCTCTCGTAATGGTCGCTAATAAACAAACGGGAAAACCAATGTGCCTCCGGAATATACCACGTGGAGTGTCACTTGAAAAACGGATTTGCACATTGGTAACCAAATCATTCACCAGTATCTTTTTTCTTAGTTTTGATGAATTACCAGAAAGTAAAAACTCACTTTTTACCTGGTTTATCTGATGTGATAGATAATTAACTGAGTATGTTTTTACTGAATGGCTAAAAAAAATCTGTACAGAATTTTTCAATGTTTTCGTCGATGCTGGAAAAACTCGTCTTGCACCCGACGTGTAAGATGACTCGTGAATGAAAAAAATGATACGTTAGTAAAGCTAGTACCTTAAAGAGACACATTCATTTTATTCTTTATTCCGTCAGGTTATCTGAATAGTAAGACATACAAAACAGGAATAAATCACTGGTTGTAGGTATGGATCGCAATATCCGACACTCTGGTAATTGTTTTGAGTTAACATTTCAGAACATCGATACAATCTAAACAGTTACCCACAAGCCTGATATTTCCATCTGAACCTACGATTAGTGAAAGAACCTAATAATCTGACATCAAGTAGAAACATCATACCAAGGAAAATGATAATCCGTTCGGTAATTTATAGAACAGGGTTTTCTTTATTATCTCAAATTAACAAACTTGTGGGCGCGTGAAAATGTTCAAGATAATGCCATACTCAATGCTAGTTGAACGAAAAACTTGATTTCAATTGTAAGTACATTCACATGAAATTCAGTGTACATTAATGGTAAATATGATGTTTACGTAGATCATAGACGACATTTTATACGAGAGATAGGACCCGGCAAGTAAGACAGAGAACGGTATCCACTTGTTTGCGTTGCGTAGCGGTCCACTCGGAACTGCGTTGCGTTAGGTTTTCGGCCGATTTTTCTGAAACAAAGCTGAATAATTCTATGAAAATACACATACTTTGTTTTAAGACGTAGCCCTATAGATAAGAAGTTTTTTTTAAATAATTACTTGTTCCCGATAAGCACTATATATGATGCGATATTGTGGAAAACTGACAAAAATTTCTTTCCCCCGCCGGACTGTACAAAAGTGTTTGAATAAGCGGCACAAATCTCAGCTAAATAGACACATGTGCTAAGAAACGGAGACATTTGCGCTAGCTCCAGGTGCACATATCGTTTTCATTCAATTCGATATATAACGGGTAGAAATTCCTTTAAATCATACTTACAAGACCGGAAATTTATACAATCGGCCATATTTCACCATCTGTTCTGCGTAAAATTCACCGCTCAAACAACGTTGGAACCACTTGATCTGATAAAGCTATGGCCAGTGTGAATAATATCGCAGTCAATATATCACAGAAAATCACCACCATCAACGATGAACTTTTTTTGCTACACATCAAAGTATCTAGTCCATGTTTAAATCCCACTGACATCTGTCATGGCCGCCAGTCTGGTGTAGTTTTTTTATCCTTCCGCACAGAAATGTAGTCCTGAAAAACACACATAAAACAACTGTTAAAGACATCAGAAATGACTAAAAATGTACACAGTATCAATAAATACATTTGGAATTTAACATGTCAAAGTAGGGATAGTGTTAAAGTGGGAACTTCAAAATTTCAAAGAACTACTTCCTAGGATACAACGACCCGGAAGTACTTCAATATCGCAGTGACACCTAAATCTTATCAAATTTTAAATTTAGCCAAATTTTCCCCACAAAATCTTGTAACTTAGGATTTTGCGAGAAAAGTTACACAAGACATTCTCATCGCAAAGAAAATTCTGTACCGCAGAAACATTTCAAACATTAGACCTACTTTGCGGAGAAATTGGCTCGGAAACCGGAATTTTGAAGAAAAAAGGCACATAACAAAATTTGCCTTCCTTCTGAAAATTTCAATCAGATTTTCATGAAATCAATTGTGATATCACTAGTTAATGCTTATAGTATGTTTTATGTAACTTTAAGCTTATTTATTTTGTAAAATGGTGTATCAAAATGAGTATTTACTTTAAAAATATGCAATTTTTAGTAAAAAATGCAAACTTTACCCAGTACAATTGCAGGAAAATGAACATTAAAAGACTGAAAGACCAGAACCCACAAGCAAAGACCAATATTTGATTATATCAATGACAATTACTGGAAGTAAAACAGATCCATACATCACAGCCTATCTTAAAATGAATTATTTCTTCGACTAAGCCGGGCAATGCCTGAAACGTCAAATGCAAAGCCGATCCGCACAATCTTGGAAGCAGGCAAGTGCGGAAGGTCAAGAACTCAACTGGAGCCTGACACAGCTTAGGGTACCCCTGAAACTGTCAAGCAGTTACTGACAAGACTACAGTTCTGGCTAAAGACATTAGGATCAGAGGGAAATGCCCCGATGGAATGTGTAAATCGCTTACCGAAAACTAGCCGTCATTCTGCGGTGTTACACTGGGAATCACAGCTTCTGCCCACTCGACTTAATAGGTTGGTCTGGTTTATGGATAGCTGCTGACTGGTTGTACGATT
>NW_026461863.1:0-2210 GCF_021730395.1 Mercenaria mercenaria
GATCAGACAGACGCAGAGCAGCAAAAATATAACTTTTCAGATGAACGGCATTCATGTATTGACTGCGCCGCATTGCTTCATTTAAAACGACAAATACTGTAACCTTCCTTAAATGGAAGGCATTGTTGAACACCCAATGTACATCATAATTATATCAAAATCTAGGAAACTTTGACAAAAAAAAAATTAAATAAGACAAAATGGAAAAGCCGAAAGGTGGGGACGAAATGATCATTTTTTGAAATTGGAAAGGGGTACGAATGACCAAAAATTGAACAAGTTGACAGGGGGACGAGTTGACTAGGGAACGAGTTGACTGTAAATTGTTTACGGGAGATCACTCTATATCAAAGTGGCAGAGTTGGCAGGTTTGTAGTCGAACTCTGGCGCAGTTGACAACAGAGGGCATTCAGGTTTATGACGTAAGCTATTTCACAGAACTCTTACATTGGATTATACGGTCTAAACTTCAGAAAATAGTATCTATTCTATTTGAAAACCTTGTGGAATTTTTCATTCACAAATTAAATTGTACAGTTTAATCAGTTGTTAAATGGCCTTCACACCAGATATTTACAGGAAGTAAACGTAAAATCAATACCGGCCTACGGCTGGAAAAAGAACAGTTCACAAATGCTATCATTTACTCGTGTATGTCTTGACAAATAAATCAGCTTGAAGCCTAAAGCACTCTGTTTTATTTCAGATGATATTGGAATGTGTATAATGTTTTAGAGGCACATCGTTTTAGCTCCCATTTGTGTCCTTCAACGTTATCGTTTAATTATGTATTTTTTAAATTCAACAAACAGAATTGACAAACATGAGAAACATCATGCGATTTTTTTTTTGTCATTTAGCTTGTTATTCTTTTCAAATGTATTGAGAATGAGATCTATAAGAATACGTTTTGAAGCATAGAACGCAGTCAAATAAATTATTTGCAGACTTGGTATATTTCTTCGTGTTTATATAAACATTGCAGTGACAATTTGAAATAGAATAGATGATACTAAATCGTCCGAAATCTTCAGTAACACTTGAATGTATTAACTACGGGAACGTAATTGTTTCCGCATATAAATTCATTTCTACATTCTACATACGCAGTATAATCATAGATATAATCAGAGGTGAATTTTTAGACTTAGTAGCATGTTATCATATTATCTTTCTAGTATTAGATTATAGAAATTACTCAGACGATTATCAAGGCATTCATCAGATTTACAAATCAAGAACTGACGGTATAACAGTTTTCGTGCAATTAGTTTACTTCATATTTTCTGTGAAATCATATCTTTAGTTTCAATTACAGTATATTATTGTTGATGTTGAGTAAAGGAGAAATCGAAGGATGAACTATTAGATAAACCAAAGTGAAATAATAATTGCATCACTTTTAGTTGTATTTGAATATCAAAGATCTCTTTATGATACAGAAATTCAATTTTAACCTATTCTTAACTTAAAAACCAAGAATACACTTCATCAGCGTATTATTTGATTTATTTTCAGGCAGACGACTTTCTTTCATCGCTCCTGTTCCCATGTGAACATACAAATCTAGATCAAGAAAGTTTGCTATCATCCTATGCAGTTTTGATAAACATACAACTTTCAATTCCCTGCAGGTTATTTAATGCAGTGAGCAGATTATCGGGATAACTATCTATCACGTTTGAAATTAGAGTTTCTAGCTAATATGATATTTAATATATCGTTATAAATATTGCAGAAACCTGAAATGTTGAATTTTTTAATTGGAGTCAAAACTTCTTATTATATGTGAATTCATTCATATATTAAATACTAACGAATACATTGAAAAACCAATGTAAAAACCCGAACGATTTGTAGGTAACAACAAATAGATAAATCAAGCTTATTTTCAGAGTAGATATAATAGTATTACTAAGTACTAGAAAACTGATGTAAGCTTCTTATTTGTTTTTAGACCTTTACAAATATATGTTATGCATTTACTTGAAAGCTTGAAGAGTGCACTAAATAGCAGTAAACTTAAATCGTTTGTTGGTTTCAAAATAACTGACAAAGAACGCATATTTTTTTCAGTTTCGTCAAGGAAATGACTTACAGTCCGATATATGTAGGGTATATGTTTATCAGTACCGTTAGCTTTGCTAACCGGGTACCGCTGTTATGTTTGGAAAACTTTTCGAAATGACGAATTTAACAAGAAAATATGA
>NW_026461864.1:0-6112 GCF_021730395.1 Mercenaria mercenaria
GCAGTTAAATGGAATGACGGAGTGGATTAACAGGAGCTAGTATACAAATTGACAGACGGAGCGGACGAACTTTTCTATTAATAAAACGTTCATGATTTACTGACATTTAATTGTTTTTATCACAGGTGCTATTCTAAAGCCTATTAAGTAAATTATTTAATTATGTGTCTAGTTTAGTTTATCACATATAGTTTAACACTAAAACTATAAGTCACAATTTAGTGGTTTATGTTCGCCACATTATTTAGTGGCATACTGCCTGAGCCTTATTTAAATATTTAAATTAATAGGCGTGTCATTTTCGCCCTCTATCAGGTGGTATATAGACGAACCCATTTTTTTCAAATTCACATATATGATAGGAACATTTGTGCTGAAAACAATGAACAAATAAAAACAATGGGTCCCCAGGCTTGTTTTTGTGAACAATTGTTTTGAACATACCCACTGTTGCTGAAATTCCTAGCGTTTTATAACATTTTCATAATTTTCTGCTTTTTTATAAATACCAACAAAAATATGAATCAAGACAGCACAATAGGGTTTATTCTTTATAGGGTTTACGGATTTTGTTATATACTTATTTCATATCATAGTCATATTTGTAATACAATCATTACAATGATGGGTACAAATGAAAAAAATACATTTTGCTTCATATTCACTTTTGTGAACTTTTTTCAATGAAAAATACTCATATTAAAGAAATTCAATATTTTTAAATTTTGAAAAAAAAACTGTTTCATAGATTTTTTCCTGTTTTCCATGTGTTTAGATAATTGCATTGTGAACATAAAAATGGCCAAAAATGTATGGGTCACCAGGCTAAATTGTATGTTAGGACCGCTTGAATACAACACCTTTCGGACGAAAAAATGGCCCGAGCCTGACCAAATTGATTATATCTGCTAGAAGTTTAATAAAAAATTCTTAATCCTTTCTTGTGAATTGAATTGAATACTATATGATCTGAAAGGAGATATTGTCTTATCAATACAACGGTAATTGTCTAACATTATATGAACGGGGGCCTCCGTGGCCGAGTGGTTAAGGTCACTGACTTCAAATCACTTCCCCCTCATTGATGTGGGTTCGAGCCTCACTCGGGGCGTTGAATTCTTCATGTGAGGAAGCCATCCAGCTGGCTTACGGACGGTCGGTGGTTCTACACAGGTGCCCGCCCGTGATGAAATAATGCACGAAGGGACACCTGGAGTCTTTCTCCACCATCGAAGCTGGAAAGTCGCCATATAACCTATAATTGTGTCGGTGCGACGTTAAACCCAACAAAAATAATAAAAAAAAACATTATATCAATAATACTGTCTTTGTACTAATATGCGCTGTCAAACTACAGCCGGCACAACTGGCAAGTTGCATGATATATGTCAGACATGATACATGTCAATACGACATAAACCAGTATCAACATTTGTTTACTGGTAAAACTTATTAAAAAATGTTACATTTTTGTATTTTATACAAGATTCCTCATATTTAAGATTGTCTGTCACATGTTTCAACAAATGTTGACTTCACTTCAATTTTCCATAGATGGTATCGGCTGCGCAGAAAGATGCGCATAAAAAACTATAGGAATTCCCTTTAAGTAGGCTTAAAATCTACACGAGAATTTTGTATATCGGAAAAATTGCAGTGTGAAACAGTATTATCTTTGGTAATTTAATATTATGTTCACGTCAAAATAAAAGTAAATATGATAACTGAAAATACTAATTGCATTTTTACATGTCCATACCTCGTTTTGATACTGACATTGGAGAACCAGGATACGATGTTCAATTTAGGACACTACATGTCATGAACAACAATTTCTTATTTATGTCAGAATAATTTGCGTATTTGATGTATTGATAACGTAACACATAAGCTCAGATAGTGCTTGACTCCCTTTTCATGCTACCATTGCTATAATTATATTTGAATTGCTGTAAACTATAGGATTTGGGTCATTTATGGATGATTTGGGTTAATTACAGTGATAGCTGGACCCCAGCATCACACATTATATCATATATAATAGCTAAAGCGAACCAGATTTTTGATAGAGCAAGTACTCGTTGTAAAATACTATGTATAAGTTTGGACCAGTCAGAACACGTTCTATAAATAGCACCAATCAAAGCTCACGTCTGCTAAGGTATAAATAGGTAGATGGATGACAGAGAGATCATTCAATTGTTAACTATAATGCGAACAGTAAAGTACATAGAGTAACATATTTATCGATATGACATATAGGCGTGGCGTGTAATCTAAAAATAAACCTGTGTATCGGACGTAAATAAATTGTTTTATAAAGTTGTTTTTAAAGTTTTAATATATTTTAAAGGTCTAAAATTTATTAAATAAAATAGTAGCACATAGACTTAGTTCATGGACAGTGGCAGTCTTTTTCTTGCGTGGCTTATGTGTAAGTCAGGAAGGTAACCGCGGGGCTCCTCTTAGATGCTTTTATTAAACAAAATCTCTGGAATTATCACTACTTTATATAACTTTCGGCAATTTAGACAAAATTTGTAGCAAAATAATATCAAAACATTACAAAAACAAATAAAAACGCCTCAACCAATACCTAGACATGTTCTAAAACAACATCTGGGCCTTGAATTAAGCCCCCCCCCCCCCCCCCCCCCCCCCCCTCACTTTCATAAATTATGCATCTATCACATTTCGGAACATATCCAGGCATCGATCTGTATTTGATAACAGGTCTCAAAATTCAAATTCGCTGGGCCTACGATTGATTAGTCTGGCTGCAAACAGCCATAACTACGCGGCGCAGCGTAAACAATTAAAAATGAATAAAACAAAACAAAAGAGAAATCATTCGGTATCCAGCGATAAAAGAAGACACATCGAGGATTTAACTAATAATTTATCCCAGTACCTTGATGAGGAAGTTATTGCAACTACACTCAGTCTGTCATGGCGGATAAATTATCAAAAAGGAAACGTTTGAAGTTCATAGACTTAAGAAGAGTTGCAGAATGTCAACAAGGATTCGAGCTATAGGGCCAGCGCATAGGAGTTCTACCTTAAGGGTAGTTGAATGCTATAGACGATAGCAAATATAGGCTGAGCATCGGAAAGCTGAAACAGAGACCCAGAGTTTGGTAATCTACTGAGATAGTAAGAGAGTTCCAGCTTATAGACGGTTCAGCGTTATTGGCGAATTACAGCCAAGGCATTGGGGATATACCTATATGGTAGTTGAATGCTACATAATTATGATAGCATGTAGGCGCTGAGCATCGAGGAGTCAGGGCAATCATATAGAGTTGTAACTTCAATTAAGAGGACAGAGGCCGAGCACCTATGCGATAGGGCTCGTATGTTGTTGATTCAAATACATTGTCTGACGGGAACTTCAACAAAAAGACCAGTCAAGTATAGAGTCTCCAGCCTATAGGAGTTTGAGCTAATTGTTATTAATTGAAGATTATTAGTTTGAAACATTTAGTGATTTGCCTGATCCCTGAAATTGTATATCTCATAACTGAAATCATTTACGAATCATTGGTACACGAATCATTTAGGCAAGGTAGCCAGAGGAAAATTTTATATACGAGATATTTGGTCTCACCAGCTATACGTTTTAAAGGTGGTCAATCACATTTAAACAACATTTAATGACATTTTTTTACTTTTTGTATATTCTGGTAGAGAATTATTTAAGGAACAAAAAACCCGATTACATAGAGTTAGATTCCTATTTGAAATGTATATTTTATTATTTTTATAAAATTTTGTAATTACTCCCCTTTAATATGAAAGTATATAAAAAGCTGGGTATTTCTTTTTATTTCGATACAATGTCTAGTTTTACATTTGCATTTGATAGACATATCAACTATTGAACAATCTGAACCAAAATGCAAGTTTAAAAGCTGTGTGTAGCTTCTGAAATTATTTATTTCCAATCTATCTTGGTTGCGCAACCAAGACAGGCAAAGGGAGGTAATAATAATTTTTCAAACTTGCGTTTCTAATGAATTCCATCTAAATACATAAATGTTAATGCAAATATTTTACAAATATATTACAATATGTCTAATATTTATACATTTCCTTAGGCAAAGTATGTTTATCAAATTTATACTTATGATAAAATAACTCTATCTTGGTTGGGGAACCAGGATAGGAAAATGAAATTTTAAAAATACCTCCAGTGAAAATCTAATTTGTATTAAGTGTTAAGTGAACATAAATGAGTGTAAATGATCAGATGCGAAAGTTTCGAACAAATCCGTTACATGGCCAAAATATGATTATCCACCTTTAACAAAGGACATTCTACTTCGTTTGTCAGCTAGTCTAAGACATAGGCACCTTAGCGATAGGACCAAATTTCATTGTTCAAGATACTAAAGGCGTAGGCACTTCCCTGGGTCATATAACACGTATCCTGACAATTTAACAAAATTGTCTTACACACCAGCTGAATAAGACTAGTAACCTCAATTCTAGGACTGGAAATTACAAAACCTCTAGATGGGAAATATTTCGTTTTTCACAAGATCATTTTTAGCTCACCTGAGCAATGCTCAGGTGAGTTATTGTGATCGCTCGATGTCCGGCGCCTGTCTGTCTGTCGTCTGTCAACATTTAGCTTGTGTATGCGATAGGGGCTGTATTTTTCAACTGATCTTCATGAAATTTTTTCAGAATGATTACCTTGATGAAATCTAGGGCAAGTTCGAAAATGGGTCATCTAGGGTCAAAAACTAGGTCACTAGGTAAAATCAAAGAAAAAACTTTTGTGTGCGATAGAGGGGGTATTCTTCAACTGATTTTCATGAAATTTTTTCAGAATGATTACCTTGATGAAATCTAGGACAAGTTCGAAAACGGGTCATCTGGGATTATAAAGTATGTCACTAGGTCAAATCAAAGAAAACCCTTGTGTATGCGATAGAGACTGTATTTTTCAATTGATCTTCATGAATTTTGGTTAATAAAATGATTATCTTGATAAAATCAAGGCCAAGGTCGAAAATGGATCATCTGGGTTCAAAAACTAGGTCACTAGGTAAAATCAAAGAAAAAACTTTTGTGTGCGATAGAGGGGGTATTCTTCAACTGATTTTCATGAAATTTTTTCAGAATGATTACCTTGATGAAATCTAGGACAAGTTCGAAAACGGGTCATCTGGGATTATAAAGTATGTCACTAGGTCAAATCAAATAAAACCCTTGTGTATGCGATAGAGGCTGTATTTTTCAATTGATCTTCATGAATTTTGGTCAGAATGATTGCCTTGATAAAGTTTAGATAATAAAATCTGGAAAGTAGATCCCTCGGAAGCACCGAGAACAAGACAAACAGAATTGCAAACTCGGTTTGATTGAGTCTGTTCATGAGCAGTAATGGAAAAATGCAACACTGCCCACGCCCCCTAGCACCGGTTTAAGCAATATTCAATTTTCAAATCTAGGTCAAATTTGAATATGGGTCATCTGGGATCAAAAACTAGGTCACTAGCTCAAATCAAAGAAAAACTTGTGTATGCAATAGGGGCTGCATTTTACACCGGATCTTCATGAAATTTGGTCAGAATGTTTGTCTGGAGAAAATCTAGGTGGAGTTTGAATATGGATCATCCAGGATCAAAAACAAGGCCACCCAGTCAAATTAAATAAAAAAACTTGTGTACGCAATAGGGGCTGCATTTTACACTGGCTATTCATACAATTTGTCAGAATGATTGCCTTGATGAAATCTAGGCCAAGTTAGAATATGGGTCAGCTGTGGTCAAAAACTAGGTCACTAGGTCAAATCAAAGAAAAACCTTGTGTAAGCAATAGAGACTGTATTTTCCAATTGATCTTTATGAAATTTGGTCAGATTGGTAGCCTTGATGAAATTAAGTTTGAATATGGGTCATCTGGGGTCAGAAACTAGGTCGCTAGGACAAATCAAAGATAAACGTTTTGTATGCGATAGAGGATGTATTTTTCATTGAGGTTGATGAAATTTGGTCAGAATGATTGCCTTGATCAAATCTAGGTCAAGTTTGAATGTAGGTCATCTTGGCTCAAAAATAGGTCACTAGGTCAAATTGAAGAAAATACTTGTTTACACTTAAGA
>NW_026461865.1:0-81858 GCF_021730395.1 Mercenaria mercenaria
CTAATTTCTTCTAACGTATGGAATTCATCGCCTGCAAATGACAAAAGAAAGATTGTGAACCGATGTCGGCCTTTCTTGAGAAACAACTGAGTGTATGTGTATAGTTCTAAGTGTGATCAGGAACACCTATAGAAAAAGAAGTAACATAATATTCACAGATTGGTGCCATCTATCATTTCTTTATCATTCTGATATCAACTGGTTCAGGAACTTTAAAGTAAGTCTGTCATTGAAACACTGCAACTGAATAATTTTCTACATATATGTCAGCTGAAATAGTGAAAAGAAAATTAGAATAAGTATTACCAGACAACCTCTTTCAGCACAGACAACAAGGTATCTGAAATACACATTTAATAGAATAAAAACACATAAATCCTATGAAAAAACAACATACAGAAAAACATGGATAAAAGTCCCAACAGGAAAAGCCCCATCTAAAGAATGAAGTAGAATGAATTAAGCAAAACTTAAACACAAATACCGTCAAGCTGTGTTTCCATTCGGTACCAGGACAAATATATATTAAGTAACCTTGACGAGGCCGACCGAGGAAATCAGCCCGGTTTAATAGTTTCTTAGTAACACAGACCAGTGCGCTGTACACCTGAAAAGCAAATCAGAATAGAAGCATCCCACTCAAGGCAGAATGTACCTGATGATGGCCTGAATCGGGCTCGGGATATGTTCTAAAATGAAAAATAAATGAATAAATAAAATAATACACAAACAACAACAACAACATTAACTATTTTATCCCACTGAAGCAAACCTACATGTAATTCCCTGTAATACAACCAATGTCTTGTCAGTGTAAAGAAAACTTGTTATACATTACTTATGCCAACAAATGCACTCGGCACACCGGTAAGCAATGTCCTTCAATGCGAAAATGCCGGTAGCACATTGAAATGAGAAAAATAATTATTTTGTGTAATAATAGTTATGCGTCTCATACGCAAGGTAACGAACATTCACGCAATTTCTTTATATCATATATGAGACGCCTGCTGACTGGCTTTAACATCAGAGTAATAACACCGTGACCGGTTCGAGATCCAGGCCCGACAAGCAATCAGTGTCTCCGACTCCTGTTATGAAAATGACTATAGCCTCATTTATAAACCCATCCGGTCCGAAATGTACAGCTTCCATACATACGACACTGTTCATCCACGGTCTATTGCGGCACTGTATAACATGTTCACATATATATACTTATAAATTATTCGGAAAAGAGACGATATGCGAAATAGAATTTTTTTTTAATTCTAAGAAATTTAAATTTATATTTTTTTCTTAAAATTAAGGTGAAAAACTATGTGTCTTCTTTTTATATACCATTTTTAAAGCTTCTTACTTGTTCAGTGTCTTTGCACTACAGTAGAAGACTGACAAATCAAGAGGAGACAACTATTACTCAAATTTAAAAGAAAATTCAACTATTGAATTTTTAAAATTTGAATAAAATTAAAATTCCACAAATCTCTGAAATATCCTTTTAGCCACTGATTTGTATTGTTATCAGCTACTAGTGTATGAAGTTTCATTACTGTAAACCCTATGGTTGCTGAGATATTCCACTTTCTGAATTTTGCATATAGGTGTCGGCCCAGTACAATTTCTCCTTCTTTGCTGTATAGTAAAACAAGCACATTTGGTCCTGAAAAACACACATAAAACAACTGTTAAAGACATCAGAAATGAGCGTCGTAAATTCGTCAATACACAGTTCTTTGTTTTAGGTTATATATTAAGTTTTATCGGCTTCAGTTTACTTCTTTACCTAGATTTTATGCCTTCCAGAAACAACGAGACTACCAAAAGGTTACTTCAGATGCACAAGAAGTAAATGACTGAAGTTGTATCTTGATGCAGGAATGTGAATTTCGTTGCTGTCAAAACCGTTACATAATACTAATTCCAATCCGTCAACTGTTCTCCAATTAATTGTACCCAAACCGTTACACACTTGGTACATGCGGTTGACTTAAGATGTTTTTATAGTTTCTATATGTTTACAGACCAATGGCAATATATCCAAAAATGTTTCTTCTTTTTTTCTTTTTCCGTTTTTCCTGATGATACAATTTCATTTTGTTTCTTGACTGCCATAATTTGCCATAATTTGCACCTTTTCTCTTAGTAATTCAAACTAGAACGGATGTTAGAATGAAAACTTAAACCGTAATAAATTGTTATGCAAATAGTTATGATTGCTAGATATCAGCAAAACTTAAGTTTGAGGCCATATATTGGACAGTTCCAAACATACGGCTACCGTTGTAGTTACCATACAGTGATACTAGGTAATAAATATTAGTGCATACAACTCGGAAGTACTTGTATATGGAGTTGATAAACGGCAAATCATACGAGATTAAGACGGGTTATATTCTAGTATGGGGTTAACGAAAACGAAACTAAAACAAATCTGTTAGCGTATCTACTTAAGGTAGCAGTTGGTAGTTTCCAGCCACAGATTCGAATTGGCCAGGGTCAAAATCTGTCATTAGAGATAAAACCTTGAAGTGAAGGCTGTTTTGATGTTTGAAATATTTGTTGATGTGAGTTTGTGATTAACAAGTTTAAGAATGGTATGTTGCAGAAATTCTGGCAGATGCGAATGTAAGCTTGATGGCATCATTTTCATATAACTGCTTGAAATGCATATATACCACTATCAGCATTGAGCGTCTCGTGAACTGTCAAATGTCATATAGGCCTCACACAGTTGAAAATAGTGAAAAAAGTAATCGGTAGACAGGTATTTTTGTCCAGCTCTGCAAGTAATACTTGAAACTGAGTACAGAATGCAAGTGGCCATTTGGCTCTATCATTTCCCCTAACATTTTAAGGCCAGTTGGAGATATGGCTAATTTGGGCTGAAATGTCATGTATTTTCGCGGGCTGAAATTATCTTTCAGGTGGCTTGTGGATTTAAAAATCTATGCTTTGTATGAAGTTTACTATGTATTTTATTTCTTTTTCAAGTAAGATGTAAACCGGTATCTTTTTATTTTCAGGTCTGCATCTCGTAAGATATCGGAAGCCGTCTGACTTGGCCACATCGCTCGGAAGTCCGAAGTACTAGAAAAAACCGCCATCTGCTACCTAAGGGTAAGTGTGTCTTTTTTCATTTTAGCATTTTGCAAAAGTTTATCATGTAATTTTACGTCTAATAAGAATAAGCAGCATAATGTACAGTGTACTCCGTATTTCGAACCAGTTTTCAGAAAATGAGATTGTACAAGTTTTTGTTTTTTATATATTGACTCTACTGAAATTCGTTCAATCCACATTGGAAACTCTTGATACACACAAAGCAATTAATAATAAATTTACCCTAAATGTTTACTTCTAGTGTGCTGATTTTAGAATAGGTTCCATGGTTTGTGGCACAGTGCCAATTTATAATACATGTATATACTATAGTATATCAAAGAAACATTTAACCAAATATTACACACCTTTCCGTATTTTATATTGATTTTAAAGAGTTTTCAAATTTTACATTTGGGGTGTAATAATAACATTTAACACTATAAACTGAGTTTAACAATGATATGTGATATCTCGTGTTTAGTTAATGTGTGGCCGGCTGATAACAAGTTTACCAACATTTTTAGCAGGAGTGACAATCACGAAACAAGGCTACGTCAGTATATCCTATATAGATTAGCGGACTACATGTTTGTGGAAATCGAAAACGGAAAAAAATAATTGGTGCATACTTTATCATTTTTATTGATTGAACAAAACAATATCTTGAATAAGATTTGTCATATGTGTCATCAGTGATATTATAAATTCGTTATCTTAAGAGTATTTCGGGTTTATAGCGTAATTGATGCTTTATTCAAAACGACCACGCCCTCTCTTACTGTTTACTGCCTCAGCAATTTCAATATTTTCTAAAGGCCTACAGGTAGGGAGTAGAGCTGAAGTAACAAAATGACAGCAGTAAATGTTTTTAATATTCATTTTATTGAAGGGATGGGTACAGTCAATTGAAATATGGCTGACAGAGGTGACTTCACATCTATAAAAGATGGGTCGGATGCTGACTTTGAGTTAGTCTGTACGCCCTGTGGGGAAGATGATATCAGAGAAGAAGCTGTCAAATTCTGTGTAGAATGCAACCAGTATCTCTGTACAACATGTGCTAGATGTCATAGAAGAAATGCGGCTTCGAAATCTCACAAGTTGTTGGATAGGGAAGACGCCAAGAATGCGTCTATGGTTGCCATGACAACAAAATGTCGATACCATCCAGATCGAGACATCGAGATGTTTTGTGGAACACATGACATGGTCTATTGTGCAAAGTGTATAGCCATAGAGCACAGGTATGTTTGACTGCAATCCGAGGCAATTGCAACAAATCCGTTTCACACAGAAGTGCTGCTTTTATGCGTATAAATATTCGCAGCTGATTGTTTTAAAAACATTTTACCTTGCAGGCGTGTACTTGCTGTCCTTTCTTTTCTTCAAAAATAACTTTTGATAAGATTGGAATGGTGACATATTTCTTCCAAGCTTTAGTCCAATTACTTATGTAGGTGTTTTAGAAAAATGTTAGAACCATTTATCATCTTGCGAGTGGAATAAAACTTGAAAAGTTAATTGATATAAAGGACATGTCCTTGCGGCTTTCCTTCAGAGAAGGAACACAAAATTCTTTTCTTTGGGGTTATATGCACAAACTAGGTCACCAGAAAATGCTCAAATCTGTCAACGAACATCCTTAAGGCTTTACAATACTATTGGAACTAATGCGGGAGTCATCTGGTCTAGTTGATAATGACGGACAGCTTATTAAACACTAATATTTTTTTTGAGGTGGCCACAGTGGTATGAATTCAGGCTAGGTCTCTTTTAAACATCATTGTGGATCTATTTCTGGTAGAAAAAATAACGAGAAACAAGGCTGTACTTACTGAAATAAAACATAGTTTTAAGAAATAGTAATACCACGTTACTATGATCATTTTATGTTATTTTTTCTTTTGGATAATTCTTCAAAATGACAGAAGAATAAATTCTCAGAATGTGTGTAACTATGTGTTGAGCTCTGTGAACATTGTCAGTTTTATATAGAATAGGGAATAACATTTAGGTCTGCTGAACCTATAGGGTTTACTGCATAGGGTATTTTCGAGGCTAATGTCACGGTCACTAAAATAGAAAAAAGTCACCAATAATTTGAGTGAGGAATGAGATATTACATAGAGGACAGAATTTATATAGTTTACATGGAGACTAAGGTTCATTTACATTTAGTGTTGCTAAAGCCAAGGTGACAATCTGGCTTTTGCTCGATACCTTCAGTTGAGAATAAGATGGATAGACCATAAGTGGTAAAATACATGTAGTTTATATAGAAATCAAGGTTTGTGGTTGTAGCTTGGGTCAAGGTCAACGTTTCCAAATATAGAAGAATGATTTACTTTAATGATTTTTTTATTGAGGTAAGTAAGGAATGCAGTATTGTTACCAGTATATTGACTGGAGACCAATGTTGCTTGAGTCAAGGTCATTGTTACTTAAAATTGCTACATCGATTTCGATCAATAATTACTATTGGAAATGATGTACTTTTACTGTTATATATATGTTAACTGATTTAGCTATATAATTTCAGCCAGAAATGAGACACTGGCACGAAACTGACATCCATTTTGAAAAAAAGAGTTTTTTGTAGGCAGGGAATGCTTTTAAGTGTTCGTCCTAAATCCGTTTGTCGGGCAATATGATATCATTAAATTTGCTTCAATATTATATCAAATATGTAGGCACGTTACATGTATTAATTAAAATAGTAACACAGTAGATGGTTACCAGGGTAATATTAATTCTCTGACTACATTCGAAATGACACTATTAGTTTGTAATTACTTCCATTTGTACCGATTCATTTCATAAGCAGAAACAATTTACCTTTCTGTGAAGTTATTCTTTATAATTGTGCCATAAACATTTCTTGATTATGTTGTAAGTTTATATAAGCTAGTGTCTTAATACTCAATAGTAATACGTACCATGGATTGTCCCAGATAATCAAAATTTAACAGATGCATATTTAGACGAAATTATATATTATGGAACCGGTGGCAACTGTCATTCTCACTATACGACGACAGTATATTGTTACCTTTTTGGTTTTAATTGAATAAATTAGGCTAATGAAATTGTTTACTGGACATTCTTGCTTTTTATATAGTTATTACATTCATTAGTTTTCATTAAAAAAACCCATTCTGCATCTAATTTTCCAGGGCTTGTGAGAATGTTAAGAGCATAGACGATATTACGACATCTCTTGTCCAACAGAATGACATACAGCGTTTACAATTTGAAACTAAAGCTGTTCACGACCAGTTAGTAGCTGCAAACAAGAAGAAACAGAAAAACGTCGCTTCTCTTGAAGTACAAAGAAGCGATATTCTCCATAATATTCAGGATATAGAAAACACTATAGTAGAATATATCGGGAAATTGAAAAGAGAAGCAGTTGAAAGTTTGAACAAGACATGTTCAGAAGTAAATGGCAAACTGGAATCTGAAATCAGCTTGATGGCTAATACAATAACAGAAGTCGACAAATCGAAAGGTATATTGCAAACTGTAAATAGAGTGGATGCTAGACAACAGTTTGTTCAAATAAAACTGATAGAAAGGACTGTGAAAGATGCAAAGGAATTGTTTGAAGAAAGTGAGTCAGAGGGAACTAGAATTGCTCGTTTTACAGAAAATGCAGACCTGAGAAGCATTTTAACGACTGTCACTGATTTAGGACGTGTGGAGTCATTGAGTGAAAACCAGAAACAGATTACACCGAGGCAATACAAGATAAAAGCGAAGAAAGAGCTTAATGTCAGAATGCGGAATGACAATAAAACTTGTTATATAATTGATCTATGTCTGCTTCAGGATGGTACCGTTGTTCTGACTGACTACAGTAACAGGAAAATAAAGAGGCTTGATACAAATTTTAGTATAAAGGACGCATTTGATGTAACTTTCAATCCTACGGCCATCTGTTGTACTGCTAAGAATGAAATTGCAGTAAAATTGTCTAACGACACGGTTCAGTTCATATCAGTTGGTCAGATATTGTCTGTTTTGAGAAATATATCTGTAGCAGGGGTTAGTTGTTGTGGAATGGCGTATTTAGCTGGGGAGCTTTGGGTATCTAATGAAAGTAGTGTCAACGTGTACAATACATCAGGAACACTACTGAAGTCTATCAACAAAATCGTGAATGGACAAAGTATATTTAAATCGTCTCCAAAACGTATGTCTGTCAGAGGAGTGACTGTTATTGTAACAGATGGAAGTGATGGAGCCGTCTGTTTAGGAAGAGATGGAACGGTGAAAAGTGAACTGCGGGACGGAAGACTGAAGAACTGCATTGGTGTATGTGTATCTGCTGATGGCACTGTCTTCCTGTCTGGATATAACTCCAAGAATTTCGTGATGTTTAGTGGTGACGGGAAATGTCAAGGAGAACTGTCAACGAAAGAAACAGACTTATTGTATGTTTTTTCGCTCTGTTATGTCAACCAAAGAAATTGTTTAATTCTTGCACGTGAAATTTATAATGACAGTATTAACATTCTTGAAATGTACGATTAATCAAGGACGTCCTTGGATTAATTTGACAAATTACAGATACAAATACATTTGTATATAACATGGAGACAACAGTAGTTATCGATCATTTGGATATGTTTTCAGGTCTTGTTTGTTCCAACACGTTATCATACGGTATTTAATTCAGATATACTTGTTTAATAGTCTGATTTGATAAGTATTTAAGTTCATAAAATATATTTGGGAACTGTTAAAAAGAAGTCTTCTGTCAGCATGGTGCAATCTTTTACAACTACAAATTTGTTTATAATCAAATACCCGTAGTATGACTGAACTGTGTAACTTGATCATTTCTTTTTGTAAACATTGGAATAAAAATAGGTATTTTGTGACTGAATTTCTTATAGAATTATACAGATATTCTTTGTTTTATTCTGAAATATTATACCGTCATTGTTTTTGACGGATATATGTCTCCTTAATAATATAAATAATATGGTTTGACTTCTCTTTCATATTACAGTGAAACCTGTTTTAAGAGACCACTTAAGGGAGAGCAAAATCGTGGTCTCATGAGACAGGTGGTCTTTTAATACATATTCAATCTGAAATTTTCTATAGAGGGACCTAAAATTAATGTTATTATAACACGGGTTTTTGCTTAATACAGGTGGTCTCTTAAGCAGGTTTGACTGTATAAACTTTGATTTGATACTTTGTGGTTTTGGTTTTAAATCTTCATACAGCCTTGTTTAGGTAAAAGAATGCAGTTACTTTTAAAGATATCACAAAGCTGGACAACAGACCTTCCTCTAACGGCCATTATTGCATTATATGTATAAGCATATGCGAAATTAACTGAAAATTATTCAGTCGCCATGTAATATTACGTACGCAGCATTTTATAATTTTCAAATGTTATAGCTTTTTCTAAAAGCTGGACAGCGGCCCTTTGATTGCTGGTGTTGCTGTTCAACATACTCGGGACTTATGATATGATTTTGAGCAGTATCTGAATTTATTTAAATGACACATGTAGAACAGTAAAAAATGCACATATAGACTGTCATAAAGTAAATAAACTCCTGGGCAAAATTAATAAAAACAATAAGTGATTATACTCATCTGTGACATGCGTTTTATGTATGATTTAGTAGTTGCCTTATACAAGCGTGTTTCCTATTTATAACTTGATTTAGACTTTAATTCATTTTTTTTCAGTTACTTGTAACTGTAATTATCTGTAATTATGTCGAATCACACAATATAGCACATACACCGCGGCATATACAGAAAACAAACAAAAATTCCCACACAACTTTCATTTAGTTTTTGGCAAATCACAATAGGTAACTAGCAGGTTCTCCTGTTAGCGTTTTTCAAGTTGTCAGTTCCTTATTGCACAGAAAGTAATGTAGAAATACCTCCATGGTATTCGAAAGCTTCCGTCATTTCGTGTTTTCGTACAAAAGTTCTATTGTAATGAAACCTGCTGACGTTCCTGAATAAATCTATTGCTATTCTTTGCTATTCTTTGATTTGAAGTTACAAAATTGAAGACCGGTCCTAATCATGCCGTTTTTCTGCCTGCAATGGAACTATTTCAACCCCGGAAATCTAATTTCATACAGACGTTTTTACATATATATGATATTTACATATATTGCGTATATATAAACACAGAGCTACGATGGTGTAAAATAGATAAGGCCACTGTCACCGCTATCAGTAGGTTGAAGGTTGGAGCCCCGCCAGAGGCCTGTCTTGTTAATGAAGAGTGGCCGGTTGGTGAGATAGCCTACCTGTCTGCTGGAACAACTAGACCTTCCTGCTGTCTGGTACTCTGCTATTATATAATGGAATCGGACAATCATGATCTTCAATGTCTGCAGGTGTCTTCTAAGTCATATTTTTTCAGGAGGGCTGATATTATAATAAATAATTACTTAACTATACTTTACTTTTATACTTCTTATAAAGAACAATAACGTGTACATTCGTTAAAATTTTCACTAAACCATTGGATTGCCTGAAAAGTGAAAAATCGATAATTTCACGAAAAGGATCCGAACATTATCTGTCGTTAATATAAATATTATGTACTTTTAATTTGGTGTAATGCGTTAGTTGAAGAGATCGATAGAAACAGTTCTATTTTTTATTATATTTTATATTTGGATGAACACGGCTATAATTCTGACAATAATAGGTAAATAAATAAAATATAAATATTATTTCATTGACAAGTAACTGGTTCTAATTTAAAAAACAAAACTTTCAAAGATAAAAGAGAACTGTTAAACACAAAACAAAATAAAAAAAAATATGGCCTTGAACCTAAACATTTTTACTGGACAATCGGACATGGCAAACTTGATAATGGTATTCTGAAACAAATTTTGTAAGTACAGTAGTAAAGTATTTATATCGATCTTCACAATTGACTGTACTTTTTGTCTGCATAACGTCTGCCACTGTAAAGACAAGTAAATGTTAGTAAAAACAACTTATTTTCAGCCCGACACTTGTTTTTTGACACGCGGTAAAAATATATGTAGATCTACTACTATATGCAGCGTAGTATGTAATGAGCAATAAAATCTTATTTTTGTTTTTAACAAATTATAACAATCGAGATAGGGCATAAAATAGACCCACATTGGTGATATACTTTGCATTTGTTACATGCATTACATCAAGTAACATTATGTGAAATTATGTATCAGCTAATCAATAACACACATATGCACAATGCTCTTATTTAAAATGTCATCTTCTTATATCAGGGTCATAACTTTCAGACATACGTTACATTAGTAACATACATGTAACATCCATGTAACGTCCTGTAACATCCTTTCAACACCCCTGTAACATCCTTGTTACATTTGTATTGCACTACTAAGGGCGTTCTATTGCCAATGTTAAGAAACAATGTGTAACATGTGTAACATTTTGACTACAATTGCACACCTCTTCTCAGATACACGTAACATTAAGTAACATCCATGTAACACCCCTGTAACATCCTTTCATCCATGTTACATTTATATTACACTACTAATAACGTTCTTCTATCAGTTTTAAGAAACAAGGTGTAACATGTGTAACATTTTGACTACAAATAGACACCTCTTCTCAGACACGTAACATAAGTAACATCCATGTAATACCCCTATAACATCCTTGCAATATCTATATAACACGACTGAGGACGTTTCTCGGCAAATGTAAAATTTAGAAACCGAATCACATAACACACATGAAAAGTTGTCAGCACTACCATCTTTTACTTCTGTTGGGGGTCTGTTTGAAAGTACTGCTTTCCTAATCCTGTTAAGTAGGCATATTCCTTATTTAAGTAACTGCTTTATTTATTCTAAACATACAATTAAAAAGAATATGGAATTTTAATGAATACAACTGGAATTAATTCGATTGTTAAAGGCTAATAATGTTTTTGTTATGAACATAAAATGCATTAATTTCTTGTTGAAATTACTTTCTTAAACATTTGTCTAAGGTTTGAATATTGATGAATATACTAGAATGTTTCATTGAATCTATAGTTTTTTATTACCTCCCTTTATGGCTGTAACTATATCAGTTCATGACTAATGTGCAATATTACAAGAAGTGTTTTTCTAAGAATGTAAGTATGCGTAACATTTATTTGGAAAGCTGTTTCATCTGTTTTGAAGACAAACATTCAAGACATTATGGACCTTTATACTAAACGGAATTATGTCTCTACAAATTATTTAATTTATTATATTCGGAGCAAAGAGCCGAGCTGTACAGCAACACAGTGACAGGGTCGTTTAAAAGTACAGTCAATTGCTCTCACAAAAAATATCTGTCTCAGAAAGGAATAAGATGTTTTTCGGGAATTTTGCGATTCAACGCGACACCTATGTTTCAACCCTGACGACCATTAGTGCCGTGTTTCAAACACAACCAAAATCTTTATTTTCTTTATTGATAATTTTCTTCTTTTTTGTCTTTGCCTTCCTGTGTCAAAACTAGCATGGGTTAAATAGCTAAGAAGATCCCCGTCCACGTTCAGTTGTAATTCAAACTGGAAATATTTGATCTTTTTTGCATGAAATAAGTTAGATGTTAGAATGAAAACTGAAACCGTAATAAATTTTTATGCAAAAGGTTTGTGTTTGAATGTCGATATCAGCAAAACTTACGTGGTACGTTTCGCGTTTTTAGCTCGGGAGAGGCCATATTGGACAGTTCCAAACATACGGCTACCGTCGTTGTAGTTACGATACTACGGAAGCTCAGAGAGGACGTGTGAGTTTTATTTTTATATTATCTCGTGGCCACGAGATACAAAAAAGAAAAAAACAAAAAACTATCTCGTTGCCACGAGATATAAAAAAGAAAAAAAAAAACAAAAAACAATCTCGTTGCCACGAGATATAAAAAAGAAAAAAAAACAAAAAGCTATCTCGTGGCCACGAGATATAAAAAAGAAGAAAAAAACAACAAAAAACGAAAAAGTTATCTCGTGGCCACGAGATATAAAAAAGAAAAAAAACCAAAAAACAAAAATGTTAACTCGTGGCCACAAGATACAAGAAAGAAAAAAGCAAAAAGCTATCTTGTGGCCACGATATATAAAAAAGAGAAAAAACAAAAAAGTTATTTCAACGCCACCACCACTACAACAACCACAACCACTACAAATAATACCATCACCCCTATAACCACTACCTCTACAACCACCACTACCACTATTACCACTACTACTACCAGTACTAATACTACGACCGCCAACATCACTACCACTACCACCACCACTACCACTACAACCACCACAACTACTACTAGAACCACGACACTACTACCCCACTACCAGTAATACGACCATCACCACTACCACCTTCACCACCACCACCACCACTACCACTATTACTACCACCACCACTGTCACTACGACCATCACCACTACCACCTTCACCACCACCACCACCACCACCACTATTACTACCACCACCACTGCCACTACTACCACCACCACCACCACCTCCACAACTACTACTAGAACCACGACACTACTACCCCACTACCAGTAACACGACCATCACCACTACCACCTTCACCACCACCACCACCACCACGACTATTACTACCACCACCACTGCCACTACAACCACCACCACTACTACTACTGCCACAACCAGTGCTACTAGCACTACCAATACTACCACCATCACCACTACTACCATTACTACCATCACTACTATCACTACTACCACCGGGGGCCTCCGTGGCCGAGTGGTCAAGGTCGCTGACTTCAAATCACTTGTCCATCACCGATATGGGTCCGAGCCTCACTCGGGCCGTTGAATTCTTCATGTGAGGAAGCCATCCAGCTGGCTTATGGAAAGGTCGGTGGTTCTACCCAGGTGCCCGCCAGTGATGAAATAATGCATGCAGGGGCACCTCGGGTCTTCCTCCACTATCAAAACTGGAAAGTGTCCATATGACCTATAATTGTGTCGGTGCGACGTTAAACCCAACAAACAAAAACAAATAAAACACCACCACCACAACAACAACTTTTACTACCACCACTACTTTCACTACTACTACCACTACCAATACTACGACGACGACCACCACCGCTACCACTACTACCGCTACAACCACCACTACTACCACCACGACAACTACTACCACAACCAATACTACGACCATCACCACTACTACCACTACCACCACCATTACTACCACTACCACTACCACTACTACCATTACCACCACCACTACCACTACCACCACCACTACCACTACCACCAGTAGTAGACAGCGGCCCGTTGGGGAGAGTGCCTGCGAGGCTGCGAGGCTATCACGTGACCCCATGACGTCATCAATGACCGCGCACGAACAATGGGGAGGGTATCTTATGACTGCGCAGGAACAATGGGGCGGTATCCTATGACCGCGCACGAACAATAGGAGCCTCGGAGGCGAGGTTATCACGTTACGCGGAAAAACCCATGACGACACAATCGAGCAACAACATGGCGACCAGGTCAATGCCCTAGATCAATGAATGTCATCCATTACGTCACGACCGCACCCAACATTCCAAAATGGCAATAGAGACTAGGTGAGTCAATCGGAATTTCCCATGACGTCACGGCCGCACCCAATATTCCGTTACCACCCAGATTCTCTATTTTTAGACAATAGAGGATATTATATAACGGTATTCTTTTTATTGTCAGCCTAGTTTTATTTTTCATTGTCAATATTTCATTGTTTTATCTATAATCATTCCTAATCTTTTTTCTGTTGTCCTATCACAAAAGAATTTTATAGACATAAACCTCACCCAATTTCACTTTATATTACGAGATATCAATTACAATCAAATTCATTCAATTTAGCCTATTAATTGATATAACAATAACCAGAGATCAAATGACAAAGTGGCCACGGTCTTTTCACAATTGACTATTCAATTCGTCTCAATTATACTGTGTGCGGTAAGGCGGAACACGATCTCTTCTAAACTATAACTGGCGAAAAAAGTCAACGACCTTTGTAGTTTTTAATATTTATTTATTTTTCTATTTTCTATTCTACATTAAAATTCATTTTTAGCTCATCTGATTTTTTGAAAAAAAATGATGAGTTATTGTCATCACTTGAGCGGTTGTCGGCGTCGGCGTCGGTGTCGGCGTCGGCGTCGGCGTCTGCGTCGGCGTTGCCTGGTTAAGTTTTATGTTTAGGTCAGCTTTTCTCCTAAACTATCAAAGCTATTGCTTTGAAACTTGGAATACTTGTTCACCATCATAAGCTGACCCTGTATAGCAAGAAACATAACTCCATCTTGCTTTTTGCAAGATTTATGGCCCCTTTTGTACTTAGAAAATATCAGATTTCTTGGTTAAGTTTTATGTTTAGGTCAACTTTTCTCCTAAACTATCAAAGCTATTGCTTTGAAACTTGGAATACTTGTTCACCATCATAAGCAGACCCTGTACATCAAGAACATAACTCCATCTTGCTTTTTGCAAGATTTATTGCCCCTTTTGGACTTAGAAAATCAGTTTTCTTGGTTAAGTTTTATGTTTAGGTCAGCTTTTATCCTAAACTATCAAAGCTATTGCTTTAAAACTTGCAACACTTGTTCACCATCATAAGTTGACCCTGTATAGCAAGAAACATAACTCTGTCCTGCTTTTTGCAAGATTTATGGCCCCTTTTGGACTTAGAAAATATCAGATTTCTTGGTTAAGTTTTATGTTTAGGTCAACTTTTCTCTTAAACTATCAAAGCTATTGCTTTGAAACTTGCAACACTTGTTCACCATCATAAGCTGACCCTGTACAGCAAGCAACATAACTCCATCCTGCTTTTTGCAATAATTATTGCCCCTTTTGGGCTTAGAAAATCATTTTCTTGGTTGAGTATTATGTTTAAGTCAACTTTTCTCATAAACTATCAAAGCTATTGCTTTAAAACTTGCAACAGTTTTTCACCATCATAAGTGGACACTGTACATCAAGAAACATAACTCTATCCTGCTTTTTGCAAGAATGATGGCCCTTTTTAGACTTAGAAAATCATGGGTAGGACAATATTTCTATTACACAAAAAAAATCAGATGAGCGTCAGCACCCGCAAGGCGGTGCTCTTGTTTGTTATTCTGATCTTGTCTTTTACTTCATTCAGCTGATTTGCTATGTCCAACCCATGTCAATTACATTGTAAGCGATGAGGCATCAAATAACAAAGTGGTAACGGAATATTAATGATCTTATCGTTTTTCCGTCATTGACTGTTTAAGAAATCTCAGCCCGTGTCAATTACATTGTAAGCAACGAGGCAAATCAAGCCAATTAGTATATATAAACATTAAGTTACAATAGTAAAAAGCTCGAAATAAAAACAAGTCAATTTAATAAATTGATATAAGAACCACGATATTATTGAATTCATTGACAAAATGTTTTTAAATTTGTTTAACGTAACTTTTATTTCTCGTTATATCTGAAATACCAGACAATTATAGGTAAATTTCAATTTTGACACGCGACTAGTATCCTATTCAACTATCGGTTATTATGTGGCTATTGAGAGATCAAAGATACGATAAACTACCTTATGAAGTCAGGTCAACTTTGTTGCTTCACGGGTTGTAAATAAAAGAGACCTGTAAGAAAAGCTCAATATCTATATTGCAATCAAAAATTTCTTAATATTTTACACCCGATAAATGATTAGAATTCATTAGTTTTACAAATTTTCAAGTATTTTAGTGTAAAATCTCTATTACCGTATTAGTTCAAACTGAAGCGCCCATTAAAATTCTGAAAAAAAATCATTTGTTTAAAAGTACCACCATCGTATAGATCTCATCAAGACGATTCCAGAGATATATGTAACTCTATACCCGTGAGACATAGTTTTCGAGAAATTCTAGATCGAAAAATCCAAGATGGCCGTCAATATGAAGGTTATTTATTAAAATCTCTCTATCTCGCTTATTCGATATCGGATTGACTCGGGGTTTGGTTTATTTTATTAAGAACGTTGCCTCACATCTTTTTTAACGGGGTGGGTTGGGTCAAACAGTCATGCATGAGTGAATTTCAAGGTCATTCAAACGATATGAATTTCAGCAGCAGTGAAACAAATGATTTTTTTTCCAGAATTTTAATGGGCGCATGGGTTTTTCCGCGTAACGTGATAACCTCGCCTCCGAGGCTCCTATTGATCGTGCGCAGTCATAGGATACCGCCCCATTGTTCCTGCGCAGTCATAAGATACCCTCCCCATTGTTCGTGCGCGGTCATTGATGACGTCATGGGGTCACGTGATAGCCTCGCAGCCTTGCAGGTACTCTCCCCAACGGGCCGCTGTCTACTACCACTACCACCATAACTTCTTTTACTACCACCACCACTGCCACTGCTACCATTACCACCACCACTTCTACCACTACCACCACCACTGCCTTTACCGCTACTACTACTACTACTGCACAACTAGTTTTTTCTTTTTTATATCTCGTGGCCACGTGATAGCCTTTTGTTTTTTTTTCTTTTGGCCACGAGATAACTTTTTTTTCTTTTTTACATCTCGTGGCCACGAGATAATATAAAAAAAGCTCACATGTCCCCTCTGAGCTTCCATAAGATACAGTTATTCTGGGTAATATTTCGGAAGTACTATGTATATGAAGTTGTTCCGTATTAAAGTATAGACGAAGAAACCAACTGTATACCTCGTCAAATCATACGGGATGAGGACTGGTTATATTCTAGTATGGGGTAATTATCGAAAACGAAACTAAAATACATTTGATTGCGTATCTAAGGGTAAGTGTCAGTGTCTTTTTCATTTTACCATTTTGCAAAATTTTATCATGTGATTTTATGACAACTAAGAATAAGCAGCATAATGTACAGTGTACTCCGTATTCCGAACCAATTTTCAGAAAATGGGATTGTTCAAGTTTTTGTGGTATGAAGGTTTAAATGCCTCCGTTACTATTTTCTATGTAAAATTAACAATTTATAACATATTTTTATCAACATTTCTAGCCTTTCTTCTCTTAAGGTCTGTCTTTAGGCAATCAAAAAATGCCAAAAAATATGAGGTTGACCATAATGCAGTGAAACCATGGTCACGTGTCTGAGACACGTGATGAAAACGCTAATATTGCGTAGGTAGACATCAGGAAATACCTACTTTCACTTTCATTTTACAAGACAGCATCGACTCAACTTTGGAAGCTATAACGTAGCTTAAAATCATCCGCAGACATTCCTCTTTACAATCAAGCATCAATAAAGCTTATATCTGGCATGAAAATGGCCTTTACTAGGCGGGAAATTGCACTATATATTGATATGGACTACATTCGAGTGGACATATCCGGCCAATTACTACCTTCATGCCTTGTTTTGCTGTATCTTGAAATTTAAATTCGTTCAAACCACATAGCTAGGAAACTCTTTATACAGTCAAAGCAAATGTCTACGAAACAAGGCCACATCTGTATATAGATTAGCAGACTACATGTGGAAAGAGAAACAGAAAAATATTATGAATGTTTTGTAATTTTACTGACGGAATAAAAACGATATAAATCTTGAATAAGATTAAAAGTTTATCTTGTTGTCATATGTTTCATCAGAAATATAAATTCGGCATCCTAGAGTATTTCGAGCCAGCGACCACGAACTGCGTAACGTAACTAATACTTTATTCAAAACGACTACGCTGTCCCTTGTTGTTTATTGTCTCAGTAATTTTAATATTTTCTATACATGTAGGAAATAGAGCTAAAATGTCAAAATGGTCGTTAAGCGTGATAGCAATAAATGCATTTCATGTTAATTTTATAGAGGAATGAATACAATCAAATGAAATATGGCTGAAGGAGGTGACCTTACATCTATCAAAGACGGGTCGGATGCTGACTTCGAGTTAGTCTGTACGCCCTGTGGGGAAGATGATATTAGAGAAGAAGCTGTCAAATTTTGTGTAGAATGCAACCAGTATCTTTGTACAACATGTGCTAGATGTCATAGAAGAATTGTGGCTTCAGAATCTCACAAGTTGTTGGATAGGGAAGATGCCAAGAATGCGTCTATGGTTGCCATGACAGCAAAATGTCGATACCATCCAGATCACATGACATGGTCTATTGTACACAATGTATAGCCACAGAGCACAGGTATTTACTGTACTCTTAGACTATTGAAACAAATTCCGTTTCACACCTAAGTACATTTCTTGAAGGTATGTACTACTGTCTTTTCTTTCTTTCAAACTAACTTTTGATAACTTATGAATAGTGGCTTAATATTATGTAGTTTGCATAGAAAGCGAGGTTTGTGGTTGTAGCTTGGATCAAGGTCAGTTTTTCTAAATAAGGAAGAATGATTTTCTTTAATGAGTTAGGTTAAGAATGCGATATTGGGCCCAGACTTGGTATATATTGGTATTTTGCCGATAGACAATGCAGTTTTCCAACAGACCTGAAAGAAGCCTCATTGTGCATACTATTGGCATTTTTCCGTTCGATCATCGCCCTTGATTCATAAAATTTAATGATGTTAGGACCTTTTCTCATATATCATTAGGCGCATTTCCACCAGACCATGCAGGAGTAATCTGTGGCAAGCCTCTATGCATATTGTCAGAAGGTTTCGGTTCAGTGATTTGCAGTGGAGTTAGGCCGGGCATCGATTTGTTGTATTTATCCTTGTCGGGGCAACTGTTCCGATACCAGCAGGAGGAATTTCACCTTTCACAAAAGTGACCATTGCTATGCCTATTTGTGCATTTTTGGGAATATTCCGGTTCGTTTTTTAACATAGTTACGGCCCTTGATTCGTCATATTTTATTGTGTTTTAGCCATTTCTCTTATATTAAAGAGCGGATTTCCACCAAACCTTACATGAGTGATCAGTGCCAAGTCTTATTATAAATATTATTGGCGTATTCAAGGTCAGTGATTTTCAGTGGAGTTATGACCTTTATTTGTCATATTTTACGATATTTAGGCAACTTCTCTTACACCAATAGGCAGCTTTCCATCAAACCTCACAGGGAGTTATCAGTGCCAAGCCTAATGAATAATGATATACATATCATCGGCATGTTCCGATTCAGTAGTTTTCAGCAGAGTTTATTGCGTTTGATTTATATTACAAAACGTATTTTAAAGATTTACACTACTTACTGTATAAAGGCTGAATTCCAGCAAACCTCACTGGTAATTATAGTGTGAAACGTAGTTGTGCACATTATCTTCATGTTCTGACTAAATGATTTTCAGTGGAGTCATGGCCCTTGAAATGTCTTTTTTATCTGTGCTACTTCTCCTGTACCACTGGTTGAAATTCCACCAAACTTAACACTGGAGTTACCGCTGCCAAGCTTAAGTGTCTGTTTCGTTGGAACTTTATGGTTCAGTGAGTTTCCTTGAAGTTATGGTCATTAATATGTGGCACTTTACAATTTCCGCAGTTTAAGTGGTGCGAAACATACGTTTCTTTAGTGCAATTATCTTTTATAATTGTGTCATAAACATGTCATTATTATGCTGTAAATTTAGATAAGCCAATGTTTTAATATTAAATTCTATAGATTTGATGGATTGTCCCAGATAATCAAAATTTAACAGACACGATTTTGTACGAAATTATGTAAAATGGTATCGCTGATTAGAATGAAAATGCTGCAGACATTTTCACTATATAATGACTGTATATTGTAAACATTTGGTTGTTATTAATGAATTTTCTACTGGACATTCTTCATTTTTATATTACATTTATTCTGCATTTTATTTTTCAGAGTTTGTGAGAATGTTAAGAACATAGACAACATGACGGCATCTCTTGTCCAACGGAATGACACACAGTGTTTACAATTTGAAACTAAAGCTGTTCACGACCAGTTAGTAGCTGCAAACAAGAAGAAACAGAAAAACGTCGCTTCTCACGAAGTACAAAGAAGCGATATATTGCACAATATCCAGGATATAGAAAACACTACAGTAGAGTATATCGGGAAATTGAAAAGCGAAGCAGTTGAGAGTTTGAACAAAACGTGTTCAGAAGTAGATGGCAAGCTGGAATCTGAAATCAGCTTGATGGCTGAAACAATAACAGAAGTCCACAAATCGAAAGGTATATTGGAAACTGTAAATAGAGTGGATGCTAGACAACAGTTTGTTCAAATAAAACTGATAGAAAGGAGTGTGAAAGATGCAAAGAAATTGTTTGACGAAAGTGAGTCAGAGGGAACTAGAATTGCTCGTTTTACAGAAAATGCAGGCCGGCCTGAGAAACATTTTAAGGACTGTCACTGATATAGGACGTGTGGTGTCATTGTGTGAAAACCAGAAGCAGATTACACCAAGGCAATACAAGATAAAAGCGAAGAAAGAGCTTAATGTCAGAATGCGGAATGACAGACAGGAATGTTATATAACTGATCTGTGTCTGCTTCAGGATGGAACCGTTGTTCTGGCTGACTGCAATAACACGAAAATAAAGAGGCTTGATACAAATTTTAGTATAAAGGACACGTGTATTTTAACTTCCAGTCCTACGACCATCTGTTGTACTGCTAAGGATGAAATTGCTGTTAAATTGTCTAACGACACGGTTCAGTTTATATCAGTTGGTCAGTCATTGACTGTTTTGAGAGATATAACAGTAAAAGGTGGTTATTGTTGGGGTGTATTTTGCTGGGTAGCTTTGGGTATCTAACAGAAGCGGTCTTAAAGTGTACAATACATCAGGAACACTACTGAAGAAAAAAGTAATTAGACAGAGTATATTTAAATCTTCTCCTGAACATATGGCTGTCAGTGAAGAGGCTGTTATTGTAACAGATGGAAGTGATGGAGCTGTCTGTTTAGGAAGAGATGGTGCAGTTAGACGTGAGCTGCGGGACAGAAAGCTGAAGAATTGTACAGGTGTATCTGTATCTGCTGATGGCACTGTCTTCCTGTCTGGACATAACTCCCACAATATCGTGATGTTTAGTGGTGACGGGAAATGTCAAGGGGAACTACAACCGAAAGAAATGGGTCTGACTTATGTTTCCCCTCTATGTTGTGTTAACAGAAGAAATTGTTTAATTCTAGCACGAGATATGGATAATGACAGTATTTACATTCTTGAAATGTACGATTAAACAAGGACGTCGATATTAAAGTCCTTGGAACAATGTGACAAATTACAGATACAAATACATAACTTGCCCGATCATTTACGTATGTTTTTATGACTTGTTTGCTCCACAACGTTATGTATTTCATTCAGATACAATTGTTTAATAGTCTGAACTGTGTAACTTGAAAATTTCTTTATGCAAACATTGGAATAAAAATAGGTATTTTGTGACTGAATTTCTTATAGAATCATACATATAATTTTTTTTTCTAAAATGTTATACCGTCATTGCATTTGCCGGATATATGTCTCCTTAATGATCAATAAATAAAGACTTGCTGGAACTGTATCAGCCAGCAAGAAATTTGAGATCCAAGAACAACTCAAAACAACTAGTTGTTCCAAAAAGCATTAGAGACGCTAAAAGCTTGGATGCTTTCAAACGATCATTGAAAACACATATTTTCTTCAAGGTCTATTGAAACTCACTTTGCACGGGAAAACAAGCCTAATGTTAATTGTTCTTTAAAATATCTAGTACAATTAAAATGTAGAGTAAAACCTGATTCAGGCTAAATACCTTTTATTGTTGATATATTTTTTGTGTTGTATTGTATGTCCATATCATTCTGTGATATGTAGTTTGTACAGCGCTTTTGAACGTTTATTTTATAGATGAAAAGAGCGCTATAAAAATCTGGTAAATAAAAATAATAATAATAATAATAATAAATCACATGTTTTGACTTCAATTTCAAATTTAAAACTTTAATTTGATACATTGTGTTTCGGCATAAAAGTTTTAAATTTTCATAAAGCCTAGTTTAGGTAAAAGAATGCAATTATTATTAAAATGTATCGAGGCTGTAAACATAATATAATAAACAGGACAAAAGACCTTCCTATAACGACCATTATTGCATTATATATATAAGCAAATGCGAAATTTACTGTAAAAAATCAGTCGCCATGTAATATTGCATACTCAGCATTTTTATAATTCTCAAATGTTAACTTTTTTCTAAAAGCTAGACAGCGGCCCTTTGATTGCTGGTGTTACTGTTCAACATACTCGGGACTTAAAGATATGTGGGTATGATATGATTTCATTTCAAAGACACATGTAGAACAGTAAAAATGCACATATAGACTGTCATAAACTAAATAATTTCCTGGGCAAAATTAATAAAAAAAATAAGTGATTTTATTCATCTGTGACAGTTGTTTTAGGTATGATTTGGTAATTGTCTTACACAAGCGTGTTTCCTATATCTAGCATGATTTAGACTTAAATTCATTTTTTTTCAGTTACTTGTAACTGTAATTATCTGTAATTATGTTGAATCACATAATATAGCACATACATCGCGGCATAGACAAAAATAACATTAATTTAGTGAGTCTCTTTGAGCAATTCGCGATAGGTTACTATTTGGTTCTCCAGTTAGCATTTTTCAGGTTGTCAGTTGCGTATTGCACAGAAAATAAGGTAAAAATACCTCCATGGTATACCAAAGCTTCCGTCTTTTCGTTGTTTTTGCACAAAAGTTCTATTGTAAGTAACGGCACGTGATGATAATATAATTGCTATTCTTTGATTTGACGTTAAAGGATTGAAGACTGGTCCTTATTATGCTGTATTTCTGCCCGAAATGGTAATATTTAAGCCCCGAAGATCAAAGTTCATACAGAAGTCTTAACATATATACGATATTCACATATATCATATACATGTATATAAACATAGAGCTACGATGGTGTAATAGATAAGTCGAATGTCCCTGCTATCCGGAGGTTGAAGGTTGGAGCCCCGCCAGAGGCTGGTCTTGTTATTAAAGAGTGGTCGGTTGGTGAGATTCCCTACCTGTCTGGTACTCTGCTATTATGTAATGGCATCGGATAATCATGATGATCAATGTATGCAGGTGCCTCCTAAGTCAAACTAAGATGGTCCTTTCAGGAGGGCTGATGTTATAATAAATTATTACTTAACTATACTTCTTATAAACAACAATAACGTGTATATTCGTTAAAGTTTTCACTAAACCATTTGATCGCCTGAAAAGTGCAAAATCGATAATTTCACTATGCCGTTTATATAAATAGTATGTGCTTTTAATTGAGAGTAATGTGTCAGTTGAACAGATCGATAGAAACCCTTCTAATGTTATATTTTTCATATTTGATTCGGATGTACACGGCTATCATTCTGACAATAATGGGTCAGTAAATAAAATATAAATATTACTTTATTGACAAGTAACTGGTTCAAATTTCAAATATAAAAGAGAACGATTAAAAGCAAAACAAAATGAAAGTATGGTCTGGAACATAAGCATTGTTTGCTTAATAACGGTATTCTGAAACAAAATCTGTACAGTAGCAACGTATTTATATCGCTCTTTACAACTGACAGGTTATCCTCACTTATTAGTACTTTGTTTCTGCATAACGTCTATAACTGTAAAGACAATTAAATGTTAGTCAAAACAACTTATTTTTACATAGCCTGACATTTGTTTTTTGTTACGCGGTATAAACTGTATGTACTAATGTATGTAGCGTAGTATGTAGAAAGCAATAAAATGTTGTTCTTGTTTTTAATAAATTGTAACAATTTGCACTGGGATAAAAGAACAAACTGACATTCGAACATCCGAGATGGTTTATAAAAGAATTTATTCTCCTAGCGAGATAGGCATAAGATAGGCCCACTTTGGTGACATACTTTGCATTTGTTACATGCATTACATCAAACAACATTATTCAAAATTACATAACAGCTAATCAATAACACACATATGCACAATGCCCTTATCTAAAATGTCATCTTCTTATATCAGGGTCATAACTTTCAGACACACGTAACATTCGTAACACATATATGTAACACCCATGTAACATCCTATCAACACCCCTGTGACATCCATGTTACATTTATATTACACTACTAAGGACGTTCTTCTGCAAAGGCGGTGGGGTGGGGGGGGGGGGGGGGGGGGGGGTCCCAGTTAGGTGTCTGCGCAAAATGTTTTTTTATTTTCTTTATATTTTATGACAATATACCTACATGTATTAAGTTTCATTCACAAGTGTTACTGTTATCAGTTTTGACTTACTTTTATAGAAATTCACATTTAAAGTGGGTGGGGTAATTTGACATGTAACCAGCCAGGAACACAATCTCTGTCGCTTTTTAAAAAATGGTTCAAACTTTTTACCTGGAACTTTCGTAATAAAAAAACTATGCAATGGACATTTACACAACATGTTGCTTTTTAAATTGTCTTGAATACTTTTTTTAAACACAGAGCCACAAAGTGGCCTAATCAAATTTACTGATTTTCAATGGACGAACTTCACCAAAAATCTAAAACATTTTTTATTAGTTGAGATATTCAGGTGTTATTTTCAGCAGATATTGTTAGCTAAATAAACATTAAAATGACAATATATCAGTACACTCTGATTAATATTGGAAGAGTGATACACTCTCAAACTAGGGAAAAGTGGGTGGGGTAAATAAACATGCGAAGCTAAACATTCGAAGCAACACAACTATAGGAATAAGAATTTTGCAGTTCAAGAAATGGCCTCACATTATCTACTACTATCTTAATTATACCCCTATGAGTGGTGGGGGCATATAGATTTGGTCTTGTCCGTGCATCCGTGCGTCTGAGCGTCCGTCCGTCGTCCGAAGTTCTTGACGCACTTAGCTCAAAAAGTATTTGATATAAATTGATGAAAAATTGCAGGAGTCTTTATCGTGATATGTACTTGCATACTTCTATTTTTTTGTCTGGCTCCGCCCCTTATTTCCAGAGTTATGGCCCCTGACATATTCAAAAACACATATTTTCACCTTGTGACACGCCTAGCTCAGAAAGTATTTGATATAGATTGATGAAACCTTGCATGAATCTTAACCATGATATGAACTCGCACACCTTTTATTTTTCTACGGTCTCTTCACCCTTTTAACAAAGTTTTGGCCCCTGAAATGGTCAAAAATGCACATTTTCACGTTGTGATGTGGATAGCGCAAAAAGTATTTCATATAAATTGATGAAACCTTGCATGAATCATTATCGTGATATGCACTTGAGCATCTCCTATTTTTTGCCTGACTCCGCCCCCTATTTCTAGAGTTATGGCCCCTGAAATAGTCAAAAATGCACATTTCCACCTTGTTGTGCGCCTAGCTCAGAAAGTATTTCATATAAATTGATGAAACCATGCATGAATCCTTATCATGATATGAACTTGTGCACCTCCTATTTGTCGTCTGGCTCTGTCCCCCATTTCCAGAGTTATGGCCCCTGAAATGGTTCAAAATGCATATTTTCACCTAATGACGTGCCTAGCTCAAAAAGTTTGATGTAAATTCATGAAGCATTGCATGAGTCTTGATTATGATGTGACCTTGCACACTTGGCATTCTTCTTGAGAACCTTAGCGCTTATTACAGAGTTATGGCCCTTAAAATAGCCAAAATAGTGGATGTTTTGTTTGTGATGCTCATAGCTCAAGAGGTATATGGCCTAGAATAATGAATCCTTTGTATAAAATGTTTGTTGAGGCTATATCCCCTTAAAACTGCAAACATTAATCATTGAATTATTGCCCCTTATTTGTGACAAATGTACCAGTGGGGGCACACCATGTGTCCTACAGACACATTCTAGTTTTATTAAATGCAGCCTTGGGTGATACACTTTCTGGAACTTATAGTGGCTTATTGAGTGCAACTGGTATACGTCCCTACCTGGAACTAACAATACCTAGATTGCTGTATGTTCCTGCCTTGGAACAAGTGTAGATAATGTGTTTGTTCCTTCCTTGAACTTAGTTGATGGGTTCCTTCTTGGAACTAACAGTGTCAAAGTACAAAATTTAATGTAATTACATGTGTAAGTATTTGTTCCTTCGTATAATAAAAGTACTTGAAGCTTGTTGCAGATTTATGTTTCTGTCTAGAAATTAACGATCAATATGATATGTACATTCAGGTAAGTGACCACTGACAGCAGTGCCTGTACTGTATATTATATGCTTCTATTGACAAACCATATAGAATATTAAAACTACCAACACTAAGGCTACCTAAAAGAGACTGTCAAAGCTACCAGCTAGAAGACCTATATTCATGTATATTCTAAACTACATTGAAATTACAAATGCAGAAAATTTAATCTCAACTTTAACAATACCATTCCTAATAATATACTGCCTCAGGCAAAACTTTTTATTAAATATCTTGAGCTTTCAGGGTTAATTTTGTTTGTCTACATTTCATGTTCAAGGTCTATGCTTTTTTCCATGACACACATGTATATAGTGGACAAATTTTTGTTTAAGTTTATCACTCATGGCTGTATTTAATACAATTAAGAGGGCAGTAGACAATATGAGGCCATTTCTTAACAAATGCAGAATTTTTGTTCCAATAATAGTGTTGCTTCGAATGTTTATTTACCCCACCCACTTTTTCCCTGTTTGAGAATGTACCACTCTTCCAGTATTAATAAGAGTGTACTGATATACTGTCATTTTAATGTTTATTTAGCTTACAATATCTGCTGAAAATAACACCTGAATATCTCAACTAATAAAAAATGTTTTAGATTTTTGGTGAGGTTTGTCCATTGAAATTCAGTAAATTTGATCAGGCCAATTTGTGGCTCTGTGTTGAAAAAGGTATTCAAGACAATTTAAAACGCAACATGTTGTGTAAATGTCCATTGCATAGTTATTATATTACGAAAGTTCCAGGTAAAAAGTTTGAACCATTTAAAAAAAAAAACGACGGAAATTGTGTTCCTGGCTGGTTACATGTCAAATTACCCCACCCACTTTAAATGTGAATTTCTATAAAAGTAAGTCAAAACTGATAACAGTAACACTTGTGAATGAAACTTAATACAGGTAGGTATATTGTCATAAAATATAGAGAAAATCAAAAAACATTTTGCGCAGACACCTAACTGGGACCCCCCCCCCCCTTTAAGAAACAAGGTGTAACATGCGTAACATTTTGACTACAAATTGACACCTCTTCTCAGACACACGTAACAATATCAGGCCCAAAAGTACAATTAATTTCCCATAGAATTACATTCAAATATATCAATGCAAGGCTTTGACACAATGTTCTGAAGACAAAAGCAAATACCTTCTCTTTAGAAATCTATCTGAGAGAAACACAAAAATCCCGTTTAAGTGACCTGTTGACCTGCTACTTTTCTCCTCACATCTGTCAGAATTAAAAGTGTATTGAATTTAAATTTAAACAAAGTGAAGCGGTCCAGCCTACTTTTTGTACGAATCCGCAGACAGTCATTTGCAAAAGAAATCATGATTTCCCAGCAATTTTTACCCCTTTCTCTTCATTTACATCTGATCTTCAAAAGTTGTTTGCTTGCAGAAGCTCAGGATATCTATTTTCAATCAAATCCATCATGAAATGAGGGACTCTTTTCTCTCGGATACACTTCCTTTAGTTTGGTAAAGAAGGGGAGGTAACTGTACCTTATTACCATATAACATCCATGTAACACCTCTGTAACATCCATGTTACATCTATATAACACTACTAAGGACGTTTCTCTGCAAAGTTAGGCGAATTAGGTGTAATATGCGTAACATTTTGACTACAAATAGACACTTCTTTGAAATTTAGAAACCGAATCACATAACACACATGAAAAGTTGTCAGCACTACCGTCTTCTTCTTCTGTTGGGGGTCTGTCTGAAAGTAGTGCTCTCCTAATCCTGTTAATTAGGCATATTCCTTACTTGGATAACCGCTTTATTTATGTTTAACATGCAATTAAAACACTATGGACCTTTAATGAATAGAAATGGAAATTAATTCGATTGTTAAAGGCTCATAATGTTTGTTTAAAATGTGGCAGCTACATTTTCCCCCATGAACATAAAACACATTAATTTCTTGTTAAAATCTATTTCTCGTAATTAATTTCTTTAATATTTGTCAAAGGTTTGAATATTGGTGAACATACTAGAGTGTTTAATTGAATCTATAGTTTTTTATGACCTCCCTTTATGGCTGTAACTATATCACTTCATGTGCAATATTAAAAGAAGTGCTTTTCTAAGAATGTAAGTATGCATAACATCTATTTGGAAAGCTGTTTCTTCTGTTTTTAAGATAAAAATTCAAAGCATTATATAGGATCTTTATACTAAACGGAATTAGGTCGTTACAAATTATTTTGATCGGAGCAAAGGGCCGAGCCTGCAGCAACACAGTGACATGGTCGTTCAAAAGCACAGTCAATCGCTCTAAAAAATCTAAAATACTGGTGCGTCGTCATTGTCACATGTCAAGCACACGCCTGGAATGTTCAATACTGTTTCTCGGCTACCGTGTCTGAATATTTGATTGTTTTGGGTTTAATGCTGTTTTTCAACAGTATTTCAGTTATGTAATGGCGGGAAGATAACCTAATCAGGTTTCCTGGATTCTCTACAAACAAAAATTACCTTTAGCCTCAGAAAGAAATAAGATGTTTTTCGGGATTTTTGCGGTTGAACGTGACACCTATGTTTCAGCCCTGACGACCATAAGTGTCTTGTTTCAAACACAACCGAAATCTTTCTTATTTATCTTGATATTTTTCTATTTTTTGTCTTTGCCTTCCTGTGTCAAATTGAGCATGTGTTAAACAGCCAAAAAGATCCGTCTACGTTCAGTTCTAATTTAAACTGAAACGATTTGATCTTTTTGCATCAAATAAGTTGGATGTTAGAATGAAAAATGAAACCGTAATAAATTGTCATACAAAAAATTTGTGTTTGATTGTAGATATCAGCAAAACTTACGTGATACATTTTGCTTTTTTTTTTTAGCTCGGGAGAGGCCATATTGGACAGTTCCAAACATACGGCTACCGTTGTAGTTACCAAACAGTTATACTAGGTAACATTTTAGCGCATACAACTGTCTATATATATGTAATTGTTCCGTATTAAAGTATAGACGGATACACCAGCTGTTTACCACGGCAAATCATGCGAGATTAAGACGGGTTATATTCTAGTATGGGGCAATTATCGAAAACGAATCTAAAACACATTTGTTAGCATACCTAAGGGTAAGTGTGTCGTTTTCATTGTAGCATTTTGCAAAATTTTATCATGTAATTTTATGACTATTAAGAATAAGCTGCGTAATGAACAGTGAACTCTGTATTCCGAACCAATTTTCAGAAAATGGGATTGTACAAGTGACTCGACTGTATCTTAAAATTTAAATTCGTTCAAACCACATGGCTTGGAAACTCTTGATAAACTCAAAGCAATCATTTTACCCTAAATGTCGACTTCTCACTATATAGAGATGGTACCTAACCAAATAAATCAAAGGGGGAAAACTCTGAATTGATCAATAAACTGAAGCCAACATTAAACATTGATCAAAAGTGAAAGAAAAATCAGATAGGTCCTTTTTCAAACAACTTACCAAGCAGACAAAATATGACCTACATTTGTTTAAATCCCTTTGTATTCAATATACAATATGCACGCTTTTCTCATGACTTACACTGACAGTTATTTTGTAAGTTGTAGTGAGGCCCTGATAGAAAGTTTAGTAATACATGAAGATTAAATAGAATAATGCATACATTCCTTTGAAGAAAATTAACGACATTAAGAAACGTTATTAAGTTTTGATCTTTTAGCCAAAGTTGTTTATTTATTGTTCTCAATGGTGATACATTGATGTACACAACATTTGTATATCAAAATGTAAAATGTATATATCCAACAATGAGAAATAACAAAAAAAAGTTAAACTGGTAACACAAAAATTCATTGTCGTCAAATATAAGTACAATGTTTTAAGGTAGTGGTTGTAATTACTACATATTAAGGTAGCTGACAGGTAATGACTCTATGTAATGTATTTTAAGCAATTCTCAATTTAAACATTTTCTGGAGGGAACAAGCACGATCACTTGCTTTCCTTGAAAAACGAATAAATGCTGAAAAAGCCTATGGAGATTACACTATTTGATGATATTCGTTACAGGTCAACTACCCTAAACAAACTAAAAGGTGTTTTATTTATTGTTGAAAACAAAGTAATCGGATAATTTCAGATATCAACATTAATTTAAAACTTATATTGTTTACACAACTGGAATTTTTTTTTGTTGGGGGCCACTCATTTACAAATATATCAACAATTATCACCTGAATTGAGTGCATTCATGAGTGGAAAATATTGATGGTAAAATGGTGTAGGGGTTTGTTTACAATATAAAATCTTTAATAACTTCTTTAAGGTACATTTGTGGTATGGTTTTGGTAAGCTTATAATAAAGAGCATGTCATTCTCTTTCACTCAGAATTTTTTCAAGCGTTTTAGACTCTCGGCTAGTCTTGGAATTTGACTTTATTAAAATACAGAAGGAAGTTCAGTATAGGCTCTTTCAAAATGTTGAAAGTAGAGTAAACTTACCTTATACTCTATTGAATTTATTTAGCTGTGGGAGCTTTTGATATAGACTATAATTGGGGAAGTCCTAAAATCTTAGAAACACGGTCAATACAAGAGTTGTCCTTTTTGCTTCAGATATTTTGAGAAAGTCATTTTTTAGATATCAAATATTTCTATTTTTGACATGGAGAAGAGGAAAACCGTTAATATATTTAGAAAATTGGTGCACTTAGCTATCATTTCAGTCTAAAAAAAACCTAAAAAGATGAATTTGAATTTTTTAGGTACCATCTCTACACTATCGTGTGCTGATTTTATAACAGGAAGCTGCTGAGAAGCTCCAAGGTTTATGCCAATTTATAATAGAATACTAGTTTAAATGGGAAAAAATATATCAAAGAAACATTTAACCAAATATTACACACCTTTTCATCTTTTGTATTGACTTTAAAAAGAGTTTTCAAGTAAAATAAAACGTATAACATTATAAACCAAGCTATTTTGAATAACATGTATGAATGTTCAATAGGTAAGGTTTGATATCATGTGTTTAGCTAATCTGTGACCTGCTGATAACAAGTTTTACCAACATTTTTAGCTGGAGTCAATCTGGCTAAAGTACATCTCCTATTACGCTACGCTTAGGATCTGAGAACGAGCTATCGATAGCCTCGTTCTGACGACTCTTTCGCTAGCCAAACAGAGCTTAACTTACAACATTTTGCAAATCTATAGTTAGCCTTGATTTTTGATATTTACAATTCTTAAGTCGTAATGTGTCAGATAGCCGGTTAGCTCAGTCGTAGGCCACTTGTTCTGTAAGCGAGGGGCCCCGGGTTCGAGCCCTGGATTGACTGCACATTTTTCTTACTCTTTGACATTCGAACAAGCCGTTTGATTGGTTCAAATAAAAATAGATTTGCGAGACTAAAAATAGCAATATTGGAAATCCAAAATATACAGAGGACGAATGTGAATGGGTCATTCTCAGATCTTCGTTTAGAAGATCAAGTACTTTAGTCAGATTGAGCTGGCGTGAGAATCACAAAACAAGGCCACGCCAGTATATAGATTAGCGGGGAAACAGAAAATAAATTGATGCATACTTTTTATTGATGGAATAAAACAATGTCTTGAATAAGATTTAAGTAATATGTTTCATCAGAGATATGAATTCATTATCTTAGAGTATTTCGTGCCAGCGACCACGAACTGCGTAGCATAACTGATGCTTTATTCAAAACGACCACGTCCACCCTTACTGTTTACTGTCTCAACAATTGTGATATTTTCTATACAGGTAGGAAGTAGAGCTGAAATAACAAAATGGTCGTTCAACGTGATAGCAGTAAATGTATTTCATATCAATTTTATTGAAGGAATGGGTACAATCGAATAAATTATGGCTGAAGGAGGTGACCTTACATCTGTCAAAGACGGGTCGGATGCTGACTTTGAATTAGTCTGTACGCCCTGTGGGGAAGATGATATCAGAGAAGAAGCTGTCAAATTCTGTGTAGAATGCAACCAGTATCTTTGTACAACATGTGCTAGATGTCATAGAAGAATTGCGGCTTCGAAATCTCACAAGTTGCTGGATAGGGAAGACGCCAAGAATACGTCTATGGTTGCCATGACAGCAAAATGTCGATACCATCCAGATCGAGACATCGAGATGTTCTGTGGAACACATGACATGGTCTATTGTACAAAATGTGTAGCCACAGAGCACAGGTATGTTTTACTACACTCTAACACTATTGAGACAAATTCCGTTTCACACCTGAATACAGCTCATGCAGGTGTGTACTACTATACTGTCTTTTCTTTCTTTCAAACTAACTTTTGATAACTTATGAATAGTGGCGTAATATATATGTAGTTTGTATAGAAAGCAAGGTTTGTGGTTATAGGTTTGATCAAGGTCAGTGTTTCTAAATACGGAAGAATGATTTTTTTTAATGAGTTAGGTTAGGAATGTGGTATTGTACCCAGACTAGGTATATATAGGTAATTTGCCTGTAGACAATATGGATCTCCAACAAACCTGAAAGAGGCATTATTGTGCATACTATCGGCATATTCCGGTTCGATGAAACTCAGCAGAGAAATAGCCCTTGATTAATACAATCTAATGACCACTTCTCTTATATCATTAGGCGCATTTCCACCAGACCTTACAGGAGTGATCTGTGCTAAGTCTCTTATGCATATTGTCGGCAGGTTCCGGTTCAGTGATTTGCAGTGGTGTTATGGCCCTCGATTTGTTGTATTTAACTTTGTCCGGGCAACTGCTCCAATACCACCAGGAGGAATTTCACCTTTCACAAAAGTGACCATTGCTATGTCTATTTGTGCTTTTCTTGGGGATATTCCGGCTCATCATATTTTATGGTGTTTTAGCCATTTCTCTTATAAAATAGCGAATTTCCACCAAACCTTACAGGAGTGAACCGTGCCAAGGCTTATTATATATATTATTGGCATATTCCTGGTCAGTGATTTTCAGGGGAGTTATGATCCTTTATTTGTCATATTTTATGATACTTTGGCAACTTCTATTACAGAAATAGGCAGATTTCCACCAAACCTTACAGTAGTTATCAGTGCCAAGCCTTATTATACATATCAGCATGTTCCGATTAAGTAGTTTTCTGCAGAGGTTATTGCCCTTGTACATTTATCATATTTTAAAGTTTTACACTACTTACTGTATACAAGTAGGCTGAATTTCACCAAACCTCACGAGTGATCAGTGTGAAGCGTAGTTGCGCACATTATCGTCATGTTTTGATTAAATGATTTTCAGCGGAGTCATGACCCTTGAATTGTCATTTTTATATGCTACTTCTTCTGTACCACAGGTTGGAATTCCACCAGCCTTCACAGAAGTTACCGCTGCCAATTTCGTTGGAATTGTATAGTCCTTAATATATGGCACTTTACACTTTTTGCAGGTTAAGTAGTGCAAAACAACCTCTGCTTCCGTTTATAACGATTACATTCAGAATCTGAAACAATTTATCTTTCTTTGAAATTGTCCTTTATAATTGTGCCATAAACTTTTCATTATTATGCTGTAAATTTTTATAAGCCAGGATCTTAATACTAAATAATAACAGATACCATGGATTGTCCCTGATAATCAAAATTTAACAGATACGATTTCATACGAAATTATATAAAATGGAACAGCTGATTAGTATGAAAATGCTGCTGACATTTTCACTATACAACGACTGTATATAGTAAACTTTTGGTTGTTATTAATGAATTTTCCACTGGACATTCTTGCTTTTTATATTACATTCATTAGTTCCCATTTCAAAGTTAATTTATTGATAGAACTATTCTGCATCTGTTCTCCAGGGCTTGTGAGAATGTTAAGAGCATAGACGATATGCCGACATCTCTTATCCAACAGAATGACATACAGCGTTTACAGTTTGAAACTAAAGCTGTTCACGACCAGTTAGTAGCTGCAAAGAAGAAGAAGCAGAAAAACGTCGCTTCTCTTGAAGTACAGAGAAGCGGTATTCTTCACAATATTCAGGATATAGAGAACACTATTGGAGAATATATCGGGAAATTGAAAAGAGAAGCAGTCGAGAATTTGAACAAGACGTGTTTAGAAGCAAATGGCAAACTGGAATCTGAAATCAACTTGATGGCTAATACAATAACAGAAGTCGACAAATCGAAAAGTATATTGCAAACTGTAAATAGAGTGGATGCTGGACAACGGTTTGTTCAAATAAAACTGATAGAAAGGAGTGTGAAAGATGCAAAGAAATTGTTTGAAGAAAGTCAGTCAGAGGGAACTAGAATTGCTCGTTTTACAGAAAATGCAAACCTGAGAAGCATTTTAACGACTGTCGCTGAATTAGGACGTGTGGAGACGTTGAGTGAAAACCTAACGCAGATTACACCAAGGCAATACAAGGTAAAAGCGAAGAAAGGGCATAATGTCAGAATGCAGAATGACAGTCAGAAATGTTATATAACTGATCTGTGTCTGCTTCAGGATGGTACCGTCGTTCTGGCTGACTACATTAACACGAAAATAAAGAGGCTTGATACAAATTTTAGTATAAAGGACGCGTGTATTCTAACTTCCAGTCCTACGGCCATCTGCTGTACTGCTAAGGATGAAATTGCAGTAAAATTGGCTAACGACACAGTTCAGTTTATATCAGTTGGTCGGGCATTGTCTGTTTTGAGAAATATATCTATAGCAGGGGGTAGTTATTTGGGAATGGAGTATTTTGCTGGGGAGCTTTGGGTATCTAATGCAAGTAGTGTCAACGTGTACAATACATCAGGAACACTACTGAAGTCTATCAACAAAAACATGAATGGACAGAGTATATTTAAATCTTCTCCTCAACGTGTGGTTGTCAGTGGAGAGACTGTTATTGTAACAGATGGAAGTGATGGAACCGTCTGTTTAGGAAGAGATGGTGAAGTGAGGCGTGAACTGCGGGACGCAAGACTGAAATACTGCATAGGTGTATCTGTATCAGATGATGGCACCGTCTTCCTGTCTGGAACTAGCTCCCACAATATCGTGATTTTTAGTGGTGAAGGGATATGTCAAGGAGAACTACTAACGACAGAAATGGATCTTACTCATGTTTCCTCTCTCTGTTATGTTAACAAAAGAAATTGTTTAATGCTAGCACGTAACATTTATGAGCATGACAGTATCAACATTCTTGAAATGCACGATTAATTTGGCAAATTACAGATACAAATATGTAACTTGGAGACAACAGAAAATATCGATAATTTGCATATGTTTTCAGTCCTTGCTACTTCGAACATGATATCTATTTTATTCAAAGATATTTGTTTAATAGTCAGATTTGGTAAATAGTTAAGATCACAAAATGTATTTGGGAACTGTTAGAAACAAGTGTGTCAATCTCTTACAACTACAGAAAAGTTTATAATCAAATACCTGTAAATCGTGAGGACAAACGTTGTTGTATGACTGAACTATATAACTTGTGAATTCCTTTTGTAAACAGAATTTAAAATAGGTATTTTGTGACTGAATTTGTGATAGAATCATAGATATTCGTTGCTTTTTTTCTGAAATATTACCGTCATTGTATTTGCTGGATAAGTTTTCCTTAATAATATAAATCATATGTTTTGATTTCTCTTTGATACATTGTGTTTCGTGTTTTCAACTCTCATATAGCCTAGTTCAGAGGAAAATGCAATTATTATAAAGGAGCTATAAACATATAATAAACGGCACAGCGCACCTTCCTCTAACGGCAATTTTTGCATTATATGTATATTAAAGCATATGCGAAATAAACTCGCCATGTAATATTGCGTACGCAGCATATTATAATTCTCAAATGTTAGCTTTTTCCAAAAGCTAGACAACGGCCCTTTGATTGCTGTTGCTAAGGCGCAACATACTCTGGACTGAAAGCAGTATCCGAATTCACTTCAAAGACACATGTAGAACAGTACAAAATGCACATATAGACTTCATAAAGTAAATGAACTCATGGGTAAAACGATAAGTGATCATACCTATCTGTGATAGGTGTTTTAGGTAATATTTAGTAGTTGTCTTACGCAAGCGTGTTTTCCTATATCTAGCATGATTTAGACTTAAATTCTTTTTTTCAGTTACTTGTAATTGTACTTATCTGTAATTATGTCGAATCACATATTGTACCACATACACCGCAGCATAGACAAAACAAACAAAACAAACAAAAAACAAAAAAAAAAAACAAGAAAAAAAAAACACTCATACAACTTTCATTTAGAATTAAAATCCCTTTGGGCAAATCACGATAGTTTACTAGCTCCTGTTAGCGGTTTTCAGGTTGTCAGTTGCTTATTACACAGAAAGTAATGTAAAGTACCTCCATGGTGTTCTAACGTATGTCTGTTAGAGAGGAGACTGTTATTGTAGCAGATGGAAGTCTTGGAGTCGTCTGTTTAGGAAAAGATGGAACGGTGAGAAGTGAACTGCGGGACGGAAGACTGAAGAACTGTAATGGTGTATCTGTATCTACTGATGGCACTGTCTTCCTGTCTGGTTGCTACTCCCACAATATCGTGATGTTTAGTGCTGACGGGAAATGTCAAGGAGAACTGCTAACGAACAAAGTGGGCATAATTAATGTTTCCCCTCTCTGTTATGTCAACAAAAGAAATTGTTTAATGTTAGCACGTAACAGTTATAATGACATTCATGAAATGCCCGATTAGTCAAGGACGTCCGTGGATTAATTTGACAAATTACAGACTTGGAGACAACAGTATAGTAATCGATTATTTGCGTATTTTTTCAGGTCTTGCTTGTTCCAAAACGTTACGCATTTAATTCAGATATAGATCTATTTGTTTAATAGTCTGATTTGATTAATAGTTATGTTCACAAAGCGTATTTGGGAACTGATGTTAAAAACAAGTGTGTCTGTCAGCATGGTGCAATCTCTTACAACTACAAAATAGTTATAATCAAATACCTGTAAATCGTGAGAAGGACTTACGTTGCAGTATGACTGAACTATTAACTTGAGAATTCGTTTTCGTAAATATTGAAAAAAAGGTTTTTTTTTTTTTTACTGAGTTTGTTATAAAATCATATAGATATGCGTTGCTTTTTACTAAAATATCATACCGTCATTGTATTTGCCGGATATATCTTTCCTTTATTTGATGCATTTTGTTCCGGGTTTTAAATTAGCATAGCTAGATGTCTCGAATCTGTTAACATAATAAAAAAAATCAGGACAACAGACCTTCCTCTATCGATAGTTATTGCATTATATGTATAAGCATATGCGAAATTAACTGAAAATAATTCAGTCGCCATGTAATATTGCGTACGCAGCATTTTTATAATTCTCAAATGTTAGCTTTTTCTAAAAGCTAGACAGCGGCCCTTTGATTGCTGGTGTTACTGTTCAACATACTCGGGACTTAAAGATATGTGGGTATGATATGATTTCATTTCAAAGACACATGTAGAACAGTAAAAATGCACATATAGACTGTCATAAACTAAATAATTTCCTGGGCAAAATTAATAAAAAAATAAGTGATTTTATTCAGCTGTGACAGGTGATTTGGGTATGATTTAGTAGTTGTCTTACACAAGCGTGTTTCCTACACCTAGCATGATTAGACTTAAATTCATTTTTTTTTCAGTTACTAGTGACTGTAATTATCTGTAATTATGTCGAATCACATAATATAGCACATACATCGTGGCATAGACAAAAATAACTTTCATTTAGTAAGTCTCTTTGGGCAAATCGCGATAGGTTACTATTTGGTTCTCCAGTTAGCATTTTTCAGGTTGTCAGTTGCTTATTGCATTGAAAATATTGTAAAAATACCTCTATGGTATTTCAAAGCTTCCGTCTTTTCTTTGTTTTCGCACAAAAGTTCTGTTGTAAGTAACGGCTAGTGATGATAATATAATTGCTATTCTTTGATTTGAAGTTAAAGGATTGAAGACTGGTCCTAATTATGCTGTATTTCTGCCTGTAATGGAAATATTTAAGCCCCGAAGATCAAATTTTATACAGAAGTCTTAACATATACACGATATTACACATATTTCATACATATAAACACAGAGCTACGATGGTGTAATAGATAAGTCGACTTTCCCTGCTATCCGGAGGTTGAAAGCTGGAGCCCCGCCAGAGGCCGGTCTTGTTATTAAAGAGTGGCCGGTTGGTGAGATTCCCTACTTGTCTGGTACTCTGCTATTATGTAATGGCATTGGATAATCATGATGATCAATGTATGCAGATGTTTCCTAAGTCAACCTAAGATGGTCCTTTCTGGAGGATGTTATAATAAATAATTACTTAATTATACTTCTTATAAACAACAATAACATGTACATTCATTAAAGTTTTCACTAAACCATTTGAAAAGTGCAAAACCGATAATTTCACGAAAAGGGTCCGAGCATTATATGTCGTTTATATAAATAGTATGTACTTTTAATTTATAGTGCACTGCCATTTGTAATCCCGCTCGAATGTAGTTGAGAAATATAGCCACATATACCAAATATTCCTTGGTAAGACAAAAATAATATGTATGTATCTCTTCTGCCGACCGCGACTGGATCCGGAAATGACGTCATCAATATGGCGCCCGATCACGAAAATAAATTTGCTGAATAATGTCTAACAAATTCAGTAAAATTGCTTATAATACCGGATATCATGTGTAATGTGTCAGTTGAACAGATCGATTGAAACCCTTCTAATGTTATTTTTTTTTATATTTGATTCGGATGTACACGGCTATCATTCTGACAATAATGGGTCAGTAAATAAAATATAAATATTACTTTATTGACAAGTAACTGGTTCAAATTTCAAGTACAAAAGAGAACGATAAAAGCAAAACAAAATGAAAGTATGGTGTGGAACATAAGCATTGTTTGCTTAATAACGGTATTCTGAAACAACTTCTGTACAGTAGCACAATGACAGATTATCCTCACTTACCTACCGGCTTCTTTGTTCCGATTAGGTCTACACAAAAATCTCAAGTGCCTTTAGTGGGAATCGAACCCGAGTCGCTCCGATGTTGGTCCAGTGCTCTAACCACTGAGCCAAATTGTCGACACACTTACCCACTTGTCAGAGGTTAAATTTAAAGTTATGCGTAAGCGACCGAAACAATGCAGTAGAATCATGAGAAGTCCGTGCATGACATTTAAGGTGAACGCGTGATTGACTCCGAAAATATAGTATCAATTGTTTCAAAAAGTACGTTTTAAGTAAAAAAAAAATTCAACCAGTTTTACATATCTTGAAAATTGATCTTAACATGACTTTACTGTAAAATTTTAACATCCAATTTTAAGCAGGTCTTGATATTTGTCAGAAAGTTAAAACGGGCATACTCTTCCGTCAGAGTGGAGAATGCTTCATGAAACAGGACATTTTATTTTACATAGAAAAATATTGACAATGATATAATTGCAAAAACTACAAACTACGCACATTTCCTCCAAGTTAATTAATAGTCTGCTAATGAAAATTGTGACGATTTTCTGTACACTTAACATGGAACATACATTCCGAGCGTGTCTGAAATAAGACTGACAGTTTAAACTTATCTAAAAGGCAGTTTTTAGGAAGTGGAAGTTGGTGGGAAACTGGTTAAAGTACATTTCTTGTTTTCTGAAAAATGTTCTAAATTTGCTAAATGTCTTTAGTTCATATCGTTTTATGCCTTTAAATACTATTAGATATTTTGCACTGTACAAGATTTCATTGATTCTATACTTGTATTGACATCCACAAATATATGACAACTTCTACACGTGAATCAGGTGTGGAGAAACAAAACGACATTAAACTATATAATGTTTATTCAAATCGTTGCCATGTCAATCAAAATGGAGGCCTCGAACTACAAAACATCTTAATTAGTTGTACTCATTACTTTCATTGTCAAGAAAACTGAAGCTTTTTATATCGTCCGCGCAGTTTTTAGCACATTTCGTTGTGTTTTTTTGGCGTGTGCTAAATCATGGTATATCATGATACGCATTTCTTGTGATAATGTAATTATAATCTATATCAATACATTTTATACGGCATTATATATTTAAGTCTCAAACTAAAGAGCTAATAAACTTTTTTTAAAAATAATTATGAAAAAAAAAAAAAAACAACATAAAATACCATTCGCGTCAAATTCTGATTGATTGACTAGACACACATCGATGATCTCGATATTTCCCAAATGTGCACGGATTTTTCATGCAATACAAAATGTCATGTCCTAATTGCTGACAAATATTTTTACAGGTTCGTAGCACGTTGGGCATCATGTTATATCAATAGTATGAAATAAATTGTGACATATATTGTCTTGTTTTTTCTTCTAACTATTTTTATCATACATAACACGTTACAAACGTTCTTCAAATCCGAAACCAATCTGGACTATGTAAACCAAAGAAGCCTGTAGGTAAGTCAGTTATCATTCTCGGAATAGGTCTGCATTGTGTTTATAGACCTGTGAGGAGATTTGAAAACCTCGCTCGCTATGCTCGCTCGGTTCACAAATCCCTCACAGGTCTATAAACACAATGCAGACCTATTCCTCGTACAATAACTATTACTTATTAGTACTTTGTATCTGCATAACCTCTATAACTGTAAAGACAATTAAATGTTAGTCAAACCAACTTATTTTTACATTGGTTTTTGTTACGCGGTATACACTGTATTTACTATTGTATGTAGCGTAGTATGAAGAAAGCAATAAAATGTTGTTCTTGTTTTTAACAAATTGTTACAATTTGCACTAGGATAAAAGAACAATCTGACATTCGAACATCCGAGATGGTCTATAAAAGAATTTATTCTCCTAGCGAGATAGGCATAAGATAGGCCCAGTTTGGTGACATACTTTGCATTTGTTACATGCATTACATCAAACAACATTATTCAAAATTACATAACAGCTAATCAATAACACACATATGCACAATGCCCTTATTTAAAATTTCATCTTGTTATGTCAGGGTCATAACTTTCAGACACACGTAACATTCGTAACATACATGTAACACGCATGTAACATCCTTTCAACACCCCTGATACATCCATGTTACATTTATATTACACTACTAAGGACGTTCTTCTGCCAATTGTAAGAAACAAGGTGTAAATGCGTAACATTTTGACTACAAATTGACACCTCTTCTCAGACATACGTAACAATATCAGGCCCAAAAGTACAATTAATTTCCGGTAGCCTAGTGGTAGAGCGTCCGCTTTGAGTGCGGGAGGTCGTGGGTTCAATCCCCGGCCGCGTCATACCAAAGACGTAAAAAATGGTATTAGTAGCATCCTCGCTTGGCGCTCAGCATTAAGAGGATAGTGCTAAGACTGGTCAGCCTCGTGTCAGTATAATGTGACTGGGTGGGGTATCATGCCACGTGTCTACGGCGTGATATTCCAGTGAGATAGCACTATAAAATTGGGCATTGTGCTCACTGCTACAAGTAGTCGCCATCGTCTAGTGGTAGAGCGTCCGCTTTGAGTGCAGGAGGTCGTGGGTTCAATCCCCGGCCGCATCATACCAAAGACGTAAAAAATGGTACTAGTAGCTTCCTCGCTTGGCGCTCAGCATTAAGAGGATAGTGCTAGGACTGGTCAGCCCGGTGTCAGTATAATGTGACTGGGTGGGGTATCATGCCACGTGTCTACGGCGTGATATTCCAGTGAGGCAGCACTATAAAGTTGGGCATTGCACTCAATGCTACAAGTAGACACCGTCGTTTATATGACTGACAAATTGTTGAAAAGGACATTAAACTCGAACACACACACACATAGAATTACATACAAATATATCAATGCAAGGCTTTGACACAATGTTCTGAAGACAAAAGGAAATACCTTCTCTTAAGAAATCTATCTGAGAAAAACAAAAGTCCCGTTTAAGTGACCTGTTGACCTGCTGCTTTTCTCCTCACATCTGTCAGAATGAATAGTGTATTGCATTTAAATTTAAACAAAGTGAAGCGGTCCAGCCTACTTTTTGTACAAATCCGCATGCAGTCATTTGCAAAAGAAATCATGTTTTTCCAGCAATTTTTACCCCTTTCTCTTCATTTACATCTGTTCTTCAAAATTTGTTTGCTTGCAGAAGCTCAGGATATCTATTTTCTAACAAATCCATCATGAAATGGGGACCTCTTTTCTCTCGGATACACTTCCTTTAATTTGGTAAAGAAGGGCAGGTAACTGTACCTTATTACCATAAGTAACATCCATGTAAGACCTCTGTAACATCCATATTACATCTATATAACACTACTAAGGACGTTTCTCGGCAAATTTAGGCGAATTAGGTGTAATATGCGTAACATTTTAACTACAAATAGACACTTCTTTGAAATTTAGAAACCGAATCACATAACACTGTCACATGAAAAGTTGTCAGCACTACCGTCTTCTTCTTCTGTTGCGGGTCTGTCTGAAAGTAGTGCTTTCCTAATCCTGTTAATTAGGCATATTCCTTACTTGGATAACCGCTTTATTTATGTTTAACATGAAATTATTCACTATGGACCTTTAATGAATAAAAATGGAAATTAATTCGATTGTTAAAGGTTTGTAATAATGTTTGTTTAAAATGTGGCAGCTACATTTTCCCCCATGAACATAAAACACATTAATTTCTTGTTTAAACCTATTTCTCGTAATTACTTTCTTTAATATTTGTCAAAGGTTTGAATATTGATGAATATACATACTAGAAGGTTTAATTGAATCTATAGTTTTTTTATGACCTCCATTTATGGCTGTGTGTATATCACTTCATGTGCATGTTAAAAGTAGTGCTTTTCTAGGAATGTAAATATGCATCACATCTATTTGGAAAGCTGTTTCTTCTGTTTTTAAGATGAAAATTCAAAGCATTATGGACCTTTATACTAAACGGAATTAGGTCTTTACAAATTATTTTGATCGGAGCAAAGGGCCGAACCTGCAGCAACACAGTGACAGGGTCGTTCAAAAGCACAGTCAATCGCCCTAAAAAATCTAAAATACTGGTGTGTCGTCATTGTCACATGTCAAGCACACGCCTGGAATGTTCAATACTGTTTCTCGGCTACCGTGTCTGATTGATTGTTTGTTTGGGGTTTAACACCGTTTTTCAACAGTATTTCAGTTATACAATGGCGGGAAGATAACCTAACCTAGATCCCTAGATTCCTAGATTCTGTATAAAAAAAGAAGGATTTCAACGTGACACCTATGTTTCAGCACTGACGACCATTAGTGTCGTGTTTCAAACACAACCAAAATCGTTATTTTCTGTCTTGATATTTTTTTTTAATCTTTGCCTTCCTGTGTCAAATTGAGCATAGGTTAAACAGCCGAAAAGATCCGTCCACGTTCAGTTGTAATTTAAAATGGAACGATTTGATCTTTTTGCATCAAATAAGTTGGATGTTAGAATGAAAACTGAAACCGTAATAAATTGTTATGTAAAAAGTTTGTGGTTGATCGTATATATCAGCAAAACTTACATGATACGTTTCGCTTTTTTAGCTCGGGAGAGGCCATATGGGACAGTTCCAAACATGTATACGGCTACCGTTGTATTACTATACAGTTCTACTAGGTAATATTTAAGCGCATACAACTCGGAAGTACTATATGGAGTCGTTCCGTATTAAAGTATAGAAAAAGAATCTGTCTACCTCGGCAAATCGTACGGGATTAAGACGGGTTATATTCTAGTACTGGGTAATTATCGAAAACGAAACTAAAACACATTTGTTAGCGTATCTTAGGGTATGTGTGTCTTTTTCATTTTAGAGTTTTGCAAAATTTTATCATGTAATTTTACATCTTCTAAGCAGCATAATGAACAGTGTACTCCGTATTCCGAATCAATTTTCAGAAAATGGGATTGTACAAGGTTTTGTTTTTAATTGACTTACTGTATTTTAAAATTTAAAATTCATTTAATCACCTCTTGATAGATACACAGCAATTAATTTAACCTAAATGTCTACTTCTTGTGTGCTGATTTTATAAGAGGTTCCGAGGTTTATAATATATACTAATTTAAATGGAAATAGTAGATCTATGTCAAAGAAATATATCGTATTTAATATTGATTTTAAAAAGAGTTTTCAAATTTTACATTTTAAGTATAATAATAACATTTAACATTATAAACTGAATGATATATGATATCTTTTATGGTTTAGCTAATCTGTGATCTGCTGATAACAAGTTTACCAACATTCAAGGCCACGTCAGTGTACTATGTAGATTAGCAGAGTACATGTATGCGGAAATGGAAAACGGAAAAAAGTTAATTGTTGCATACTATATCATTTTTGTTGATGGAATAAACCAATATCTTGAATAAGATTTAAGTCATATGTTTCATCAGAAATATAAATTCGTTATCTGAAGAGTATTTCGAGCCATCGACCACGAACTGTGTAGCGTTACTGATGCTGTATTCAAGGCGACCACCCTCTGTCTTACTGATTACTGTCTCATAATATTTTCTATACATGTAGAAAGTAGAGCTGAAATAACAAAATGGTCGTTCAGCATGACAGCAGTAAATTTATTTCATATTGATTTGATTGAAGGAATGGATACAATTGATTGAAATATGGCTGAAGGATGTGACCTTACCTCTATCAAAGATGGGTCGGATGCTGACTTTGAGTTAGTCTGTACGCCCTGTGAGGAAGATGATATCAGAGAAGAAGCTGTCAAATTCTGTGTAGAATGCAACCAGTATCTTTGTACAACATGTGCTAGATGTCATAAAAGAAATGCGGCTTCGAAATCTCACAAATTGCTGGATAGGGAAGACGCCAAGAACCCGTCTATGGTTGCCATGACAACAAAATGTCGATACCATCCAGATCGAGACATCGAGATGTTCTGTGGAACACATGACATGGTCTATTGTGCAAAGTGTATAGCCACAGAGCACAGGTATGTTTGACTTCAATCAGAGGCAATTGCAACGAATCCGTTTCACACAGAAGTGCAGATTTTATGCATATAAATATTCACAGCTGATTGTTTTAAAAACATTTTACCTTGCACGCGTGTACTTGCTGTTTTTTCTCTTCTTCAAAAATAACTTTTGATAAGATCCGAATGGTGAGATATTTCTTCCAAGCTTTAGCCCAGTTACTTATGTAGATATTTTAGAGAAGTGTTAGAACCATTTATCCTCTTGCGAGTGAAATAAAACTTGAACAATTAACTGATATAAAGGACATAGCCCTGTGGCTTTCCTTCATGGAAGTAACACAAAATTCTTTTCTTCGGGCTTATATGCACACATTAGGTCACCATTCTCAAATGGGTCTCTCAACGAACATCCCCAAGGACTTACAATACTATTGGAACTAATGCGGGAGTCATCTGGTCTAGTTTACTGCATAGGTTTTTTTTGCGAGGCCAATGTCGCGGTCAAAGAAATAGAAAAAAGTCATCAATAACTTGAGTTAGAAATGAGATATTACACAGAGAATGAAATTTATATAGTTTACATAGAGGCTAAGGTTCATTTACATTTAGTGTTGCTTAGGCCAAGGTCACAATCTGGCTTTTGCTCATTAACTTCAGTTGTGAATAGGATGGATAGATCATAAGTGGTAAAATATATGTAGTTTGTTTAGATATCAAGGTTTGTGGTTCTAGCTTGTGTCAAGGTCAACGTTTCTAAATACAGGAGAATGATTTACTTTAATGATTTTCTTATTGAGTTAAGTTAGGGATGCGGTATTTTGGCAAAACTTGGTATATCAGTATATTGACTATTGGATATTACTATTGGATGTACTTTTACTGTTATATTTTAACTGATTTAGCTATATAATCTAGCCAGAAATGAGGCATTCAGTGGGACGAAACTGACATCCATTTTGAAAAAGTATAAATAAAGCTTTTTGTAGGCAGGGAATGCTTTTAAGTGTTTGTCCTAAATCCGTTTATTGGGCAATATGAGTTCATTAAATTTGCTTCAACATTATATCAAATATGTAGGCATGTTACATGTATTAATTAAAGATAGTAACATAGTAGATGGTTACTAGGGTAATATTAATTCTCTGACTACATTCGAAATGACACAGTTAGTTTGTAATTACTTCCATTTATACCGATTCAGTTCATAAGCAGAAACAATTTACATTTCTGTGAAGTTATTCTTTATAATTGTACCATAAACATTTCTTGATTATGTTTAAGTTTATATAAGCTAGTGTCTTAATACTAAATAGTAATAGGTACCATGGATTGTCCCAGATTATCAAGATTTAACAGATGTATATTTAGACGAAATTATATATTATCTGGAACCGGCGATTAGAATGAAAATGCAACTGTCATTCTCACGATAGAACGACTGCATATTGTTACCTTTTTGGTTTTAACTAAATAAATTACGCTAATGAAATTGTTAACTGGATATTCTTGCTTTTTATAAATTTATTACGTTGATTAGTTCTCATTAAAAAAAGAAAAACACTCTGTATCTAATTTTCCAGGGCTTGTGAAAAAATTAAGAGCATAGACGATATGACGACATCTTTTATCCAACAGAATGACATACAGCGTTTACAATTTGAAACTAAAGCTGTTCATGACCAGTTAGTAGCTGCAAACAAGAAGAAGCAGAAAAACGTCGCTTCTCTTGAAGTACTGAGAAACGATATTCTCCATAATATTCAGGATAAAGCAAACACTATAGCAGAATATATCGGGAAATTGAAAAGAGAAGCTGTTGAGAGTTTGAACAAGACGTGTTCAGAAGTAAATGGCAAACTAGAATCTGAAATCAAGTTGATGGCTAATACAATAACAGAAGTCGACAAATCAGAAAGTATATTGCAAACTGTAAATAGAGTGGATGCTAGACAACAGTTTGTTCAAATAAAACTGATAGAAAGGACTGTGAAAGATGCAAAGAAGTTGTTTGAAGAAAGTGAGTCAGAGGGAACTAGAATTGCTCGTTTTACTGAAAATGCAGAACTGAGAAGAATTTTAACGACTGTAGCTGATTTAGGACGTGTGGAGACATTGAGTGAAAACCAGAAGCAGATTACAACTAGGCAATACAAGATAAAAGCGAAGAAAGAGGTTTATGTCAGAATGCAGAATGACAATCAGACTTGTTTTATAACTGATATGTGTCTGCTTCAGGATGATACCGTCGTTCTGGCTGACTACAAAAACATGAAAATAAAGAGGCTTGATACAAATTTTAGTATTAAGGACGCGTGTATTCTACCTTCCAAGCCTATGGCCATCTGCTGTACTGCTAAGGATGAAATTGTAGTAAAACTGGCAAACGGCACGGTTCAGTTTATATCAGTTGGTCAGGAATTGTCTATTTTGAGAAATATATCTGTAGCAGGGGGTCGTTTTTGGGGAATGGAGTATTTTGCTGGGGATCTTTGGGTATCTAATGCAAGTAGTGTAAACGTGTACAATACATCAGGAACACTACTGAAGTCTATCAACAAAAACGTGAATGGACGGAGTATATTTAAATCTTCTCCTCAAAGTATGGTTGTCAGTGGAGAGACTGTTATTATAACAGATGGAAGTGATGGAGCCGTATGTTTAGGAAGAGATGGTGAAGTGAGGTGTGAACTGCGGGACGCAAGGCTGAGATCCTGCACGGGTGCATCTGTATCTGCTGATGGCACTGTCTTCCTGTCTGGATGTGCCTCGAGCAATATCGTGATGTTTAGTGCTGACGGGAAATGTCAAGGAGAACTGGTAATAAACAAAATGAACATGACTTATGTTTCCCCTCTCTGTTATGTCAACAAACGAAATTGTTTAATGCTAGCACGTAACATTCATAATAACAGTATCAACATTCTTGAAATGTCCGAATAATCAAGGACGTTTATTGATTTATTTGACAAATTACAGACTTGGAGACAACATTAGTAATCGAACAATTGCATATGTTTTCAGGTCTTGCTTGTTCCAACACCTTATGTATTTAATTCAGATATATGTGTTTAGTAGTCTGATTTGATAAATAGTTAAATTCACATAGTTTATTTGGGAACTGGTACAAACAAGTGTGTATATCAGCATGGTTCAATCTCTTACAGTTACAAAATAGTTTATAATGAACTACCTGTAAATCGTGAGAAGGACTTACATTGTAGTATGACTGAACTATGTAACTTGATAATGATTTTTTTTGTAAACATTGGAACAAAAAAGGTATTCGTGACTGAATTTCTCATAGAGTTATACAGACATTCGTTGTTTTTCTGAAGTATTACTGTGAAATCATTAATATTCGTATACCGTCATTGTATTAGCCGGATATATGTCTCCTGAATAATATAAATCATGTTTTGACTTCTCTTCCATATTATAAACATTGATTTGATACATTATGTTTCGGGTTTTAAATTTTCAAACAACCTTGTTTAGGTAAACGAATGCAAATATTTCTAAAGATGTCTCGAATCTGTAAACATTAATAAGCAGGACAACATACCTTCCTCTAACGATAGTTATTGCATTATATGTTTAAGCATGCAAATAATTCAGGCGCCATCTAGTATTGCGTACGCAGCATTTTATGGTGTGATTGCCTCAAATGTTAGCCCTTTCTAAAAGCTAGACTGCGGCCCTTTGATTGCTGTTATTAACTTATTACTGTTCAACGTACTCGGGACTAAAAGATCGGTAGGTATGATGTGATAGTATCCGAACTCATTTCTAAGACACGCGTAGAACATTAAAAAATGCACATATAGACTGTCATAAAATAAATGACCTCCTGGGCAAAATTAATACAAACAATAAGTGATTTTACGCATCTGTGACAGGTGTTTTAGGTATTATTTAGTAGTTGTCTTACACAAGCGTGTTTCCTATATCTATCATGATTTAGACTTAAATTCATTTTTTTCAGTTACTTGTAACTGTAATTATCTGTAATTATGTCGTCGAATCACACTATATAGCACATACACCGCGGCATAGACAAAACAACAACAACAACAACAACAACACAACTTTCATTTAGTAAGTCTCTTTGGGCAAATCGCGATATGTTACTAGCAGGTTCTCCAGTTAGCAGTTTTTAGGTTGCACAGAAAGTCATGTAAAAATACCTCCATGGTATTCGAAAGCTGCCGCCTTTTCGTTGTTTTCATACAAAAGTTCTATTGTAATGAAACCTGCTGACGTTTCTGAATAAATCTATTGCTATTCTTTGATTTGAAGTTAAAACATTGAAGACTTATCCTTATCATGCCGTATTTCTGTCTGCAATGGAAATATTTCAATCCCGGAAATCTAATTTCATACAGAAGTTTTAACATATATACGATATTTAGATATATTTCGTATATATAAACACAGAGCTACGATGGTGTAAGATAGATAAGGCGATTGTCCCCGCTATCATGGGGTTGAATGGTCAGTTGAAGAGATCGATAGAAACACTTCTATCTTATATTATATATTTATATTTGATACGGATGAACACGGCTATCATTGTGACAATAATTAGTAAATAAAACATAAATATTACTTTACTGACAAGTAACTGGTTCACATTTCAAATACAAAACTTTCAAAAATAAAAGAGAACGGTTAAAAACAAAACAAAATAAAAAATATGGTCTGGAACGTAAACATTGTTTGCTGAACAATCGGACATTGCAAACTTAATAACGGTATCAGAAACAAATTCTGTAAGTACAGTAGTAACGTATTTATAGGTTTTCACAACTGACAGGTTATCCTCATTTTTTAGTACTTTGCGTATACATAACGTAACTGTAAAGACAATTAAGTGTTAGTCAAAACAACTTATTTTTACAGGCTATTGGTACTTTGCGAAACGGAACGAAACGAAACGAAACGGAACGAGGGGCACCATATGGGGGAAAATAAAAAATCAAATTTAAATTTTAAAAATAAAAATATTATAGTAAATTACATGAACCCTGTATAAACATCAGTTGTTGAATGATGTATAATGTCCGATGAAACTAATGATATGCAAAACATCAAGTATGAAACATGTTTTGTCTTGTTTCGTTCCGTTACGCAAAGTACCATTACCCACACAGGTATTGGTATTTTGCGAAACGGAACGAAACAAACATTAAAAGGGGTTAGATATATCGGTGAAAAGGAATAAAACCCTATCTTTTCTTTGATATACATTCATAGTAGTTAAAAGCATAACACAGAATGATTATAAATGCATACATCTGTTAACAAGCGCGATAGTATTTGAACTAGAGCAACCCTATATGATGTACCGGATATATATAAAGTCTTGTAAACATAAACTGTCGAATGATGTATAATGTCCGATGAAACTCATGATACGCAAAACATAAAGAAATGAAATAGATTTTGTCTTGTTTCGTTCCGTTTCGCAAAGTACCAATACCCACACAGGTATTGGTACTTTGCGAAACGGAACGAAACGAGAAAATTTTAATTTATTTACATGAAATATTTCAGGAATTCATGTCTAATAACCGTTTATGTTTGCGTGTACAATAATGGTCAAGCCTGGATCTGCAAGTCATTATTTTCAAGTAATTGGCGACTGCTTAACAAAGCCATATCCAGAAATCACTGGTACCATGCAACCAACTATAACTATGTACATAACCTATGATACATGTACCATTAAAAGATACATTGACATGCAATAGAGCCGGACATATGAAATAGTCACTTATGGTTGTATGCATGTATAATTGCCGAGCCTGGATCTGCAAGTCGCCTTTTTATGTTTATAGATAATAGGACAGTTTGTATATTTGTAAAGGAAATACTTTTTGCATATTTCCTTGCACGTAACTGCGTGTTATAAAATCTGATTCTCCTTCAAACTTTTTTTTTGATTTGTAGTTGTCAGCATCTTTAATTACATAATACATATATATAACCAAATTAGCCTTTCCTCTCTCGTTTCGTTCCGTTTCGCAAAGTACCAATACCCACACAGGTATTGGTACTTTACGAAACGGAACGAAACGAAAGAAATTTATTTACACGAAATATTTCAGGAATATTGGATAATTTATTTACATTTGTATGTTTGTATAACTGTCGAACTTGGATCTGCAAGTTATTTTTTTATGTGTGAAGATTACAGGAGAATTTTCATGTTCCTGAAAGGAATACTTTTCGTATATTTCCTTGCATGTAACAGCGTGTAATGAAATTTGATTCTCCTTCTAACTATTTATTTTTTAATTCTTAGTTGTCAGCATCTTGAATTACATAATCGTATCTAACCAAATTAGCTTTTTCTATCTCGTTTCGTTCCGTTTCGCAAAGTACCAATACCCACACAGGTATTGGTACTTTGCGAAACGGAACGAAACAAGACATTTTTTTATTTATTTACATGATATATTTCAGCAATATCGGATAATCATTTACGTGTGTAAGTTTGTATAACTGTCGAGCTTGGATCTGTAAGTTATCTGCAAGTTATCTTTTTATGTGTGGAAATTACAGACTTGTATGTTCGTGAAGGGAATACTTTTCGTATATTTCCTTGCATCCTTTATTAGCTCACCTGAGCAATGCTCAGGTGAGTTTTTCTGATCACTCGATGTCCGGTCACTAGGTCAAATCAAAGAAAAACCTTGTGTATGCGATAGAGGCTGTATTTTTCAATTAATCTTCATGAATTTTGGTCAGAATAATTACCCTGATAAAATCTAGGCCAAGTTCGAAAATGGGTCATCTGGGGTCAAAAACTAGGTCACTAGGTCAAATCAAAGAAAAACCTTGTGTATGCGATAGAGGCTGTATTTTTCAATTAATCTTCATGAATTTTGGTCAGAATGATAACCTTGATGAAATCTAGGATAAGTTTGAAAATGAGTCATCTGGGGTAAAAAACTAGGTCACTAGGTCAAATTAAAGAAAAACCTTGTGTATGCGATAGAGGCTGTATTTTTCAATTAATCATGAATTTTGGGCAGAATGATTGCCTTGATGAAATCTAGGTTAACTTCGAATATGGATCATCTGGGGTCAAAAAGTAGGTCATTAGGTCAAACCAAAGAAAAACCTTGTGTATGCGATAGAGGCTATATTTTTCAATTGATCTTCATGAAATTCAGTCAGAATGATTGCCTTGATAAAGTCTTGGTCAAGTTTGAATATGGGTCATCTTGGTTCAAAAATTAGGTCACTAGGTCAAATCAAAGAAAAACCTTATGTATGCAATAGAGGCTGTATTTTTCAATTGATCTTTATGAAATTTGGTCAGAATTATTGCCTTGATAAAATTCAGGTAGGGTTTTGTTATTGGTCATCTTTGGTCAAAAACTAGGTCACTAGATCAAATCAAAGAAAAACCTTGTGTATGCAATAGAGGCTGTATTTTTCAATTGATCTTTATGAAATTTGGTCAGAATGATTTCCTTGATGAAATCTAGGTCAAGTATGAATATGGGTCATCTGGGATGAAAAACTAGGTCACTAAGTCAAATAAAAGAAATACTTGTGTTTGCTCCAATTTTAATGATACTTGGTCAGAATATTTTTTTCCGTGCAATCACTAGGTCTATGTTTACACTGTTATGGTGTATTATGGTGTGTTTCTCAGGTGAGCGACCTAGGGCCATCTTGGTCCTCTTGTTTTTTAGTTCTTAGTTGTCAGCATCTTTTTATGTGTGAAGATTACAGGAGAATTTGTATGTTCGTAAAGGGAATACTTTTCGCATATTTCCTTGCATCTACTGCGTGTAATGAAATTTGATTCTCCTTCTAATTTTCCGTCTTAAACAAAAGTAGAGATTGTAACAAAATACAATCCATTTATTATCATTAACAAATATCATCCAATAACATCGTGGAAAATAATAGTTTAAAAGTTTGTCCAGCACCTTTACTAGGTACATTCATAACATAGCTTAAAATGGGCTATAAAATTACAACAACCCATTAATTTTTTAAGTTATACTATCGTATATATATATAAATCATGCAGATGTTCTTATTTTAACTGCCCATTTCGCCAATTGTTAAGACATTTTATAACCATTTCTTTTACAAAGAATAAGTCTCATAAATATGTATACATGATCAATTATTACATGTATATTCCATTTATGATTATATTAAAAGATATGAACAAAATGCATCAAATATTCAACCATCTCAGTTATTATGCATACTAATGTCTTAAATATAAACACATTTTGCAACACTGGCCAGGTACATCATTTACTGTGAGATAAGAATGTGCAAATGCAATCCTTACAGTAATTAACTCTATGTGCTATAGAATTTGTCCGAAAATCTCTCTGCCACGTGTGTTTGTTACTAATAATAGGGATGACCGCATTGAGTGTGACGTAGTGATACCTGTAATCTGAAAATGTGCTATTAAAATTTTCTCGTTTCGTTCCGTTTCGCAAAGTACCAATACCTGTGTGGGAATTGGTACTTTGCGAAACGGAACGAAACGAGAGAGGAAAGGCTAAGTTTGTTATAGACATGTATAATCTATGTAAATAAAGATGCTGACAACTACTGTAACAAATAAAAAGATAAAAAGAAAATCCAATTTTATTACACGCAGTTACATGCAAGACCACTGTATGCAAAAAAATATTTCCTTCACAAACATAAAAATTCTCGTATAATCTCAAAACATAAAAAGGCGACTTGCAGATCCAGATTCGGCAATTATACATACATACAAATATGAATAATTATTCGGTATGTCCGGCTATATTGCATGTCCATGTATTTTATGAAGGTATATGTGTAGGTATGTGACCTAAAATTGTGTCGGTGCGACGTTAAACCCAACAAAATAAATAAAATGTGTAGGTATGTACATAGTTACAGTGTGTTGCATGAAACCAGTAATTTCAGATTATAGCTTTGTTAAGTCGTCGCCAATTATTTGAAAAACAACGACTTACAAATCCAGGCTCAACCATTATTGTACATGCAAGCAATAAACGATATATAGATATGAATTCCTGAAATATTTCATGTAAATATATCAAACATTTCTCGTTCCGTTTCGTTTCGCAAAGTACCAATACCTGTGTGGGTATTGGTACTTTGCGAAACGGAACGAAATGAGATCGGAAAAGTTAATTTGGTTATATATGCATTATGTAATTCAAGATGCGGACAAGTAAGAATTTAAAAAATAAATAGGAGAACCAAATTTCATTACAAGCAGTTACATGCATTCCCTTCACAAACAAACAAATCCTGTAATTTTTCACAAGTAAAAGGCTAATTTGCAAATCAAGGCTGGACAGTTCAACATACATACACACATAAATGATTATCCTTGGAAGAGTCTACCGATATTTCTGAAATACTTTATGTAAATGAATTAAATTTTTCTCGTTTCGTTTCGTTTCGCAAAGTACCAATACCTGTGTGGGTATTGGTACTTTGCGAAACGGAACGAAACGAGAGAGGAAAGGCTAAGTTTGTTATAGACATGTATAATTTATGTAATTAAAGATGCTGACAACTACTGTAACAAATAAAAAGATAAAGTTTGTTATAACTTATATAATTTATTTTATAAAGATGTTGACAACTACAACTGAAAGATAAAAGGAGAATCAAATTTTATTACACGCAGTTACATGCAAGACAATATGCAAAAAGTATTTCCTTCACAAACATACAAATACTCGTACAATCTCAAAACATAAAAAGGCGACTTGCAGATCCAGACTCGGCAATTATATAAACATACAAACATAAATGATTATTCGGTATGTCCGGCTATATTGCATGCCTATGTACTTCACACGAAAGTTCATATATATATATGTGTGTGTAGGTATGTACATAGTTACAGTGTGATGCAGTAATTTCCGATTATTGCTTTGTTAAGTTGTCGCTAATGGGAACCAAATTTCATTACAAGCAGATACTTGCAAGACAATATGCAAAAAATATTCCCTTCTCGAACATACAAATTCTCCTGTAATCTTCATACATAAAAGGATAACTTGCAGATCCAGGATCGACATTTATACATACATACACAAATAAACGATTATTAGATATGAATTCCTGAAATATTTCATGCAAGTAGATTAAAATTTTCTCGTTTCGTTCCGTTTCGCAAAGTACCAATACCTGTGTGGGTAATGGTATTTGGCGTAACGGAACGAAACAAGACAAAACCTGTTTAATACTTAATGTTTTGCGTATCAGGTGTTTCATTTGATATTATACATCATTCCAAAACTGATGTTTATACAAGGTTCATGTAATTTAATATTATATATTGATTTTTATTATTTAAATTTGATTTTTTAATTCCCCCCATATAGTGCCCCTCGTTCCGTTTCGTTTCGTTTCGCAAAGTTTTACATAGCCTGACAATTATTTTTGTTACGTGGTAAAAATGTATTTACTAATGTATGTAGCGTAGTATGTAGAAAGTAATAAATTGTCGTCTTGTTTTTAACAAATTGAAACAATTTGCACTAGGATAAAAGAACAGTTGGATATTCGAACATCCGAGATGGTCTATAAAACAATTTATTCTGCTAGAGAGATAGGATACCTTGGTGAAATACTTTGCATTTGTTACATGCATTACATCAAGTAACATTATTTAAGAAATAATTTATAGGAAAAAAGTGTTTTATCACTATTTATGCACGATGGGCAGTTTTACGTCGGGCGTAATAATTTCGCGAGGGCGCAGCCCGACTGAAATTATATTGTACGACGTATTACCGCCCGAGTGTATAAATAGTGTTAAACACGGTTTTGCTATAAATTATTTCGATTCTAATATGCCCTTAATCTAAAACAGTAGGTTAAATATAGAAGCGCTCTTTCTTGGTCGCAACAAAAACATTGACGTCACCGCACGTTAACGTGACGTCATTATAGCGTAAGCGTGTTTTAACAGAGACAAGCATATTAGAATTAAAATTACACAACAGCTAATCAATAACACACATATGCACAATGCTCTTACTTAAAATGTCATCTTCTTATATGAGGGTCATAACTTTCAGACACACGTAACATTAAAAACATACATGTAACATGGTGGCATCCATGTAACATCCTTTTAACACCTCTGTAACATCCATTTTACATTTATATTACACTATTAAGGACGTTTTTTTCTGCCAATTTTAAGAAAAAAAAGTGTTACATGCGTAACATTTTGACTACAAATAGACACCTCTTCTCAGACAAACGTAACATAAGTAACATCCATGTAACACCCCTGTTACATCTATATAACACTACTAAGGACGTTTCTCGGCAAATGTTAAGCGAATTAGGTGTTCAGTCACGTGATCAGGTGTGAAAGTCGATATAAATTTGTGGAGTAAAAAAATGGATTTTATCTAAATTTAAAGCATTTTTCTCTAAACAAATTGTGAGGAACATTTGATAATATAATGAGGATTTCATAGATAAATTTTCATGGGGAAAAGTAAGCGTAATAGAAATGAAAAAAGGAAAAACAGTAGTCAGGGGGAGAACAATGTACAAACACCAAAGGCGGGAAGATATCGTTCAAATTCTAGTACAGGTTGTAGCCCGGTGGTAGTGAGCGATGTTCTAAATGAAGCTAACGGTATTCTTTATAATAATACGGAAAATACTGACGATAACGTGTTTAATCTTTCGAGCGGATTACAGGATCAGACTTTAATTGACTCAAAACCTAGTGATACACAACTTTCGCACTTAAACAACATGGAGAAACCTAGCGAAACAATAAGTAATGCTGATTTGATGGCATATATGAAAAAAATTGACATGAAAATTACATGCATGGATAGCAAACTCCAGGCTCTTGAAAAGCTGGAAAAGAAAGTAGATGCCTTCGACAGTGAACTAAAAAAGATTTGGTGCAAACTACATGATATGGACATAAAAACAAAGGATAGAATTAATAGTGTAGAGGAGAAAACGGATTCGTTTGATTTTGCACTCGCGCAGGCTACAAGTAAAGTCACAGCATTGGAAAAACAAAAGGAGGATTTACAAAAAGAGATGACGTATCTACAGTCGCAATCAATGCGGAACAATCTTGTTTTTTCCAATATACCAGAGGCTCCGTCAGAAAAAAATGAGGAGACAGAGGTGAAATTAAGACAATTCCTAGTAAACAATATGAAAATAGCCCAGGACCTTGTTGAAAAAATCTCATTCGAAAGAGTGCATCGCATGGGCAGCAACATAAATGGCCGCAATCGTAGTATCGTGGCTAAATTCACACTGTACAAGGAGAAAGAGCTAGTGCGAAGACAATGGAAAGAACTTGCCGGTACTAAGTTCTATGTGAATGAACAATTCCCGAAGGAAGTGGTCGATAGGAGGAAGCGACTTGTTCCGAAGATGAAGGCGGCCAGGGACCAAGGCAAACAGCGTGGATATCATACGATACGCTGTACATTGATGGCAAACCAGTCAAAGACTAGGAATACGCCGGGGATGAACTGTCTATTCTTTCGTGGAATATCAATGGTTTGAGTAAAGCCAAAAGAGACAATATAGAACTGGCAGGCTTGTTATCAAAACACGACATTATATTTCTTTATGAAACATTTGCAACAAAAGACAGTAATATTGAGCTATCCGGTTACGTAAGTCATAATTTATATCGTAAATTTCAACACCGCAAAGCAAAACGTTCTAGTGGGGGCCTCGCTTTGTACTATAAAGAGACACTTTCGGATGGTATTAGTATTGTTGAAAATAGATATGATACATTAGTTTGGGTGAAACTAGATAAAAACTTTTTTCATATAGCAGATGATATTTATATTTGCGGTGTATACCTCTGGGGTGAGGACTCACCCGCATATAATACAGTAAACGTTGATTTATTTGAATGTATGGAAAATGATGTAAACCATTTCGGAAACATAGGTACAGTGTATCTTATTGGCGACTTTAATAGCAGAGTGGGAATTAAAAACGATTTTATTATTTGTGATCGTATAAGCCAGTCTATTGATGATGATACTTATGTTCCCGACACGTATATGGTACGGGCCTCCTTAGATAAAACCTGTAATAATTTTGGAGTGAAATTGATAGATCTGTGTCGCTCTAGTAATCTGCGATTAGTTAACGGTAGATTAGGTAATGATTTTAACGTTGGTAACTTTACATATGTTGCGCATAACGGGGCGTCAGTTATTGATTATCTCATCTGCAATGAAAGACATTTTTCAGAGATAAGTTCATTTAATATACAATCTGTAAACGAATGGAGTGATCATGCTCCCGTTTGTTTTTCATTGTATTCCAATTATTGTATAACTGTTTTACCTGATAGTACTGGACTTAAATACAAATGGAATGACACCTTAAAGGACAATTTTCGAACCAGTCTGATCGCTAAACTACCAATATTGAATCGAATTACTTTTGACATTGACATGAGCGACCGATTATCAGTAAATAAAGTTTTAGATGATTTTACTAGTGTAATTAGAGATGTTGCAGACCCTCTGTTTTCTAAAGCATTCACGACAAAAAAACAGGTCTCGGTTTTGGATCGTAATTATTCAAATGATGCAGACTGGTTCGACGCTGATTGTAGATCAGCAAAACACACTTATTTAAATGCGTTAAGAGCATTTAATAGCTGTAAAAATACTGCTAGTAAAGAGAAAATTTCTGTAAATATAAAAAAGAGTATAAAGAGTTGGTTCGGAAGAAAAAGAAAAATTATTTAAAACGCAAATATGCTGAAATTGAGAGATTAAGGTTTTGTAAACCCAAACAATTTTGGAGCCATTTGAAGAAAAAGAAATCTGGTATGCCCCAAAATGACGTATCTGTTGACGAATTTATGAAATATTTTGAAAATTTGTCAAATAGTATATTTCAGTCTCAAAATGAAGAATCAAAAAGATTTTGCAATGAACATGACTTTAATTCTATGGATTGTCCATTCGAAGAAATAAACGAGCTTATAACATGTGAAGAGATCAAGAAGGCTGTAAAGTCCCTTAAGTCCAATAAAGCTCTAGGCTCAGATTTTCTTTTGAATGAATACTTTACAGAAACAATAGATATTTTGTGTTCCCATCTTTGTGATATTTTCAATGCAATATTAGAATCTGGTTTTTTTCCAGAGAAATGGACCGAGGGTATAATTGTGCCGGTATTTAAAAAAGGTGATCCCAAACTTGCAAGTAATTATAGGGGGATAACCTTAGTAAGCTGTTTATCTAAACTTTTTACTACAATATTGAATAAAAGAATTGAAACTTTTTGTGACAAATATACAGTTATTTCTGATAGCCAGTTTGGTTTCAGAAAGGGTAAATCGACCGTGGACGCAATTTTTATTTTACAGTCTGTAATACAGCATTACATCAATAACAATAAACGTTTGTATGTTGGATTTATTGATCTTAAGTCATGTTTTGACAGCATATGTAGAAATTCATTATGGCTAAAAATGTATAAATGCGGTATCCAAGGTAGAATGTTACGAATTATAAGGGATATGTATGATAAAGTAAAATCATGTGTTAGATGTTGCACCACATATTCTGATTATTTCCAATATGCAGTAGGCTTGAGACAAGGGGAGGTAATTTCGCCGATCCTGTTTTCTCTCTTCGTTGAAGATTTAGAGTTGTATTTACAAGATAATTTTAATTCTGGTTTATTGATAGATGATATTGTATTGATTTTGTTGCTTTTTGCTGATGGTATGGCGATTTTAGGTAAATCGCCAGAGGATTTACAAAACAGCCTTGATTTACTATATACATATTGCAATTACTGGGGCCTTGAAGTAAACACTTTGAAAACAAAAGTCGTTGTCTTTAGGAAAAGAGGTAGAACGTCTGAACGAGAAAGGTGGCTATATAATGGCAATCCTATTGAAGTTGTAGATAATTTTAACTATCTTGGTACTGTTTTTAACTATACTGGTAATTTTGCATCAAATATAGAGCATTTGATTGGCAAGGCTTTAAAGGCTCTTAATTTACTAACGTATAATTGTAAAGATTTCGATCTTAAGCCTAAGTTATTATGTCAGTTGTTTGACTCATTTATAGGATCAATTTTATCATACTCTTCAGAGGTATGGGGCTATACGAAATCTAAGGAAATTGAACGTATTCACATGAAATTTTGCAAACGAATTTTAAATGTTAGAACCAGTACATGTAATGCAAGTATATATGGCGAGTTGGGACGATATCCCCTATATATAAACAGATATGTTAGAATAATCAAATATTGGTGTAAATTAATAAATACAGACAATATAATACTGCAATCTATTTATGAGTTAAATGTGTCTGATTGTCAAAAAGGTCTGAATAATTGGGTGACGAATGTTAAGAATATGTTAGATATGTATGATCTAACAGAATATTTTACTAACTGGAATAGAATAGATTCTAAACTATTTCCAGAAATGTTTAAACGTAGAGTTATAGATAATTATATACAGGTGTGGCACGGTTCTGTAGAAAATAGTTTAGTCTTAGATTTGTATAAACATTGTAAAAAGACGATAGCATATGAATATTATCTCGATGTAATGCCTAAAAGTCTTAGATTCAATATTACAAGAATCAGAGTATCCGCACACGCTCTTAGAATCCAAACCGGTAGATATGGCCAAAACAGAATACCACGCAACGAAAGATACTGTGTATGTTGTAGAACATTAGATATTGAAGACGAATATCATTTCATCTTAATAAGCCAGTGTTATAATGATATAAGAAAGAAATATCTTAAGAAATATTACTACAATAGACCATCAATGATGAAATTTATTGAATTGATTACTACAAATAAAAGGAATGTTTTAAACAATTTAGCTAAATATATTAAAGAATCCATTGAAATAAGAAATACTATTATTAATGCTAATGGTTAATTGTAGCTTTGTGCCTAATATAATATGAAGTTCCAATTATATCACAGATGTTACGGTAAAGCCTTTGCCGATTCGTCAACCATGGGGAACCTACACCTACGGTGGACACCGCCGTAGGGTAGGGGGCACTCATGTGATGCTCACTGGGCACCACAGGGTGTGCTGCCATGAGGATGGTCTAAATGTGACCCTCTCCTGGCGGCTTGACACCTCGGCATATGGCGGTGCCTACGGTTCGTTACATACACTTTTCTCAATTCATTTGTCAATTTTGCATTTTGACCAATATTGTTATTCATGATTGATACAACCTTTGGGCAATATACTTTGCTTTGTACTCTCAAATGTGTACGGTTAACCTGTCATATATATTTGGGTACAGGCTACAATTGATTAGAATCAGTGTTAAGATACCTTTTATGATGTCGGTTGTATTATTCATCCTCAACTACATGTTAACTTACACTTTCACACGTGATACCATGTTTAATTGTATATTATATATATTTATATGATGATGTACTATGTACAAGTCAAAATAAAATGTATGTTCTGTTCTGTTCTGTTCTGTAACATGCGAAACAATTTGAATACAAATAGACACCTCTTTAAAATTCAGAAACCGAATCACGTAACACACATGAAAAGTTGTCAGCAATACCGTCTTCTACTTCTGTTGCGGATCTGTCTGAAAGTAGTGCTTTCCTAATCCTGTTGATTAAGCATATTATTTATTTGGATAACCGCTTTATTTATGTTCAACATACAATTAAAACACTATGGAACTTAATGAATAAAACTGGAATTAATTCGATTGTTAAAGCTGCTTTCCACACTCTAATTAAATTTCGTTATAGAAAAAAAAATAATTCTACTTGTACGTGGTCAAATAATTCTGGTTTCAATAGTGAAACATTGATAATTGTTAAATTCGCCGTACTTTCAAAGATTTCAATGGTAAACTACTAAGTGTCGTCGACGACAATTAGCAGTTATAAGATAACCACTTTTTGACCAACAGTAACAGGAACAGCAGTAACACCGTTTGCAAACAATAACATTTATTGGTCGACGGAGCTTGAAAATGTACGGCACAGGTTCCTTTTCAGGGAATATATAATACAATTCATCATACATCATTTTACAGATATTTAAAGATATTTACTGTCTTTCAAATTTGTTATGGCCCAGGTTTTTATCTCTGGTATGATTTAGGTAGTTCATTCAATCTTCTACCTTATGTCTTCTATGAGAATGCCGTTAGAAGTACTTTCCCCAAGATAGAACATTGCATGTTCAAGCATTTGAAAGACAATTTAAATACCTTTAAAATGGTGTACAGTAAGTGGTGTCATATTCCCTGGCATAGTAATTGTTTGCTCTTCATTATGTTCATTAACGGCGTTTCTCCCTTGACAGCTACATACAAAATTGATTAATTAATACACCATATTCATTCTCAATGTATGCGCGTTGCCCTACATGCATTTAAAAGAAATTAACATCACGTTTAAATTCATGTATAATAAATTGTGTCACATTCCCTGCCTGACAGTTTGCCTTTAAGCTGTTGAATATACCTATTGAACATTTACATTTCATATAAGACCGTATATTAGAATATTCGCCGTTAAGTACCGAATTTCTTTACCCAGAAGCCTTACTGTGCGCTAGGGCAGCCATTTGGTTACTGTTTGCCAGCTAAGTGTGCGCTCTTGATTATCATAGTCTACTTTCAATTTCACATTCTAAAAATAGGTTTCGGTACCCCGAGGAAAATAAGCGATTACAAAGTAACAAAATGGAATTTAGATAAAATAATTGCTATTTGCGTAGTCTGAAACCATAAAGAAAATATAGACAAATGATAAGATTGCTTGCGATTCTATGGAAAGTAGCTTTAAAGGCTCATAATGCCTTTGTTTAAAATGTGGCTGCCACATTTTCGCTTATAAACATAAAATACATTAATTTCTTGTTAAAACCTATTTCTCGTAATAACTTTCTTAAACGTTTGTCAAAGGTTTGAATATTGATGAATACTAGTATACTTGAATGTTTTATTGTATCTATAGTTTTTTATTACCTCCATTTATGGCTGTAAGTGTATCAGTTCATGTGCAATATTAAAAGTAGTGCTTTTCTAAGCATGTAAGTATGCATAACATCTATTTGGAAAGCTGTTTCATCTGTTTATAAGATAAAAATTCAAAACATTATGGAACTTTATACTAAAACGTAATTAGGTCTTTACAAATTATTTTGATCGGAACAAATTGCCGAGCCTGCAGTAACACAGTGACAGGGTCGTTCAAAAGCACAATCAATCACACTCACAAAAATCTAAATATACTGGTGTGTTGTCATTATCACATTTCAAGCATATGCCTGGAATGTTCAATACTGTTTCTCGGCTACCGTGTCTGAATGTTTGTTTTGGGTTTAATTCCGTTTTTCAACAGTATTTCAGTTCTGTAATGGCGGGAAGATTACCTAACCAAGTTTCCTGGATTCTCTATAAACAAAAGTTACCTAAGATGCTTTTCGGGATTTTTGCTGTTCAACGTGACACCTATGTTTCAGCCCTAACGACCACAAGTGTCGTGTTTCAAATACAACCGAAATCTTTCTTTTCTATCTTGATATTTTTCTATTTTTTGTCTTTGCCTTCCTGTGTCAAATTGAGCATGTGTTAAACAGCCAAAAAGATCTTTTTGCATCAAATAAATTGGATGTTAGAATGAAAACTGAAACCGTAATAAATTGTTATACAAAAAGTTTGTGTTTGATTGTAGATATCAGCAAAGCTTACGTGATACATTTTGCTTTTTTTTAGCTCGGGAGAGGCCATATTGGACAGTTCCAAACATACGGCTACCGTTGTAGTTACCATACAGTTATACTAGGTAACATTTTAGCGCATACAACTGTATATATATATGTAGTTGTTCCGTATTAAAATATAGACGGATAAACCAGCTGTTTACCACGGCAAATCAAACGAGATTAAGACGGGTTATATTCTAGTATGGGGCAATTATCGAAAACGAAACTAAAACACATTTGTTAGCATACCTAGGGTAAGTGTGTCTTTTTCATTGTAGCATTTTGCAAAATTTTATCATGTAATTTTATGACTATTAAGAATAAGCAGCGTAATGAACAGTGTACTCCGTATTCCAAACCAATTTTCAGAAAATGGAATTGTACAAGTGACTCGACTGTATCTTAAAATTTAAATTCGTTCAAACCAGATAGCTTGGAAACTCTTGACACACTCAAACCAATCATTTTGCCCTAAATGTCTACTTCTCACTTAAGTATAGTGTGCTGATTTTATAACAGGAAGCTGCTGAGAAGCTCCAAGGTTAATGCCAATTAATAATAGAATACTAGTTTAAATGGAAATAGTATATCAAAGAAACATTTAACCAAATATTACACACCTTTTCGTCTTTTACATTGACTTTAAAAAGAGTTTTCAAGTATAATAATAACATTTAACATTATAAACTGAGCTATTTTGAAATACATGTATGAATGTTCTATAGGTAAGGTTTGATATCACGTGTTTAGCTAATCTGTGACCTGCTGATAACAAGTTTTGCCAATATTTTTAGCTGGAGTGAGAATCACAAACAAGGCCACGTCAGTAAATAGATTAGCGGACTACATGCGGAAAGGGAAAGAGAAAATAAATTGATGCATACTTTTTATTGATGGAATAAAACAATGTCTTGAATAAGATTTAAGTCATATGTTTCATCAGAGATATAAATTCATTATCCTAGAGTATTTCGAGCTAGCGACCACGAACTGCGTAGCATAACTGATGCTTTATTCAAAACGACCACGTCCACCCTTACTGTTTACTGTCTCAACAATTTTGATAGTTTCTATACATGTAGGAAGTAGAGCTGAAATAACAAAATGGTCGTTCAGCGTGATAGCAGTAAATGTATTTCATATTAATTTTATTGAAGGAATGGGTACAATCGAATAAATTATGGCTGAAGGAGGTGACCTTACATCTATACAAGATGGGTCGGATGCTGACTTCGAGTTAGTCTGTACGCCCTGTGAGGAAGATTATATCAGAGAAGAAGCTGTCAAATTCTGTGTAGAATGCAACCAGTATCTTTGTACAACATGTGCCAGATGTCATAGAAGAATTGCGGCTTCGAAATCTCACAAGTTGCTGGATAGAGAAGATGCCAAGAACGCGTCTGTGGTTGTCATGACAACAAAATGTCTATACCATCCAGATCGAGACATCGAGATGTTCTGTGGAACACATGACATGGTCTTTTGTACAAAATGTATAGCCACAGAGCACAGGTATGTTTTACTGCACTGTAAGACTATTGAAACAAATTCCGTTTCACACCTAAGTACAGCTCTTGCAGGTCTGTACTACTGTCTTTTCTATCTTTCAAACTAACTTTTGACAACTTATGAATAGTGGCTTAATATATATGTAGTTTGCATAGAAAGCAAGGTTTGTGGTTGTAGCTTTAATCAAGGTCAGTGTTTCCAGATACGGAAGATTAATTTTCTTTAATTAGTTAGGTTAGGAATGCGGTAAATTGCGCCTAGACTTGGTATATATAGGTAATTTGCCGGTAGACAATGCAGATTTTCAACAAACCTGAAAGAAACCTTATTGCGGATATAATCGGCATTTTCCGGTTCGATGAGTTCAGCCGAGTAATGGCCCTTGATTCATAAAATCTAATGATGTAGTGACCACATCTCTGATATCACTTAGTCAGTGCTTTTCAAATGTTATGGGATGAATTGAAGTCGGATCGATTCCCGATTAAGGCAGTGCCTTATTTCGTATTATATATATTATTGGAATGTCCCATGTCCAATAGACAGATTTCCGCAAAATGTTACAGGAGTTATCAGTGTCAAGCCTAATTATACATATCATCGGCATGTTCCGATTAAGTAGTTTTCAGCAGTGTTTATTGCCCTTGATTTGTCATATTTTAAAGTTTTACACTATTTACTTATACAAGTAGGTTGAATTTCACCAAAGCTCACCAGTGATTAGTGTGAAGCGTATTGTCATGTTCTGATTAAAGGATTTTCAGCGAAGTCATGACCCTTGAATTGTCTTTTATATCACTGTTTCTTCGTCCTATACCACTGGTTGGAATTCCATCAAATTTCACAGGATTTACCGCTGCCAAGCTTAATTGTCTATTTCGTTGGAATTTGAAGGTTCAGTGATTTTCCATGACGTCATGGTCCTTAATATGTGGGACTTTCCAATTTCTGCAGATCAAATGGTGCGAGATGTACGTTTTTCGAGAAAAACAACCTCTGTTTCCATTTATAACGATTACATTCAGAAGCGGAAAGAATCTATCCTTCTATGAAATAATCCTTTGTGATTGTGCCGTACACATTTCAAAATTATGTTGTAATTTTATATAAGCCAGTGGCTTAATACTAAATGCTTATAGATACCATAGATTGTCCTAGATAATCAAAATTAAACAGATACGCTTTTATACGAAATTATGTTAAATGGAACAGCTGATTAGAATTAAAATAATGCTGACATTTTCAATAAACAACGACTGTATGCAGTAAACTTTTGGTTGTTATTAATGAATTTTCTACTGGACATTCTTCCTTTTTATAATACATTCATTACTTCTCATTTCAAAGTTAATTTATTGATAGAACCATTCTGCATCTTATTCTCCAGGGCTTGTGAAAATGTTAATAACATAGACGAAATGCCGACATCTCTTGTCCAACAGAATGACATACAGCTTTTACAGTTTGAAACTAAAGATGTTCACGACAAGTTAGTAGCTGCAAACAAGAAGAAACAGAAAAATGTCGCTTCTCTTGAAGTTCAGAGAAAAGGTATACTGAACAATATCCAGGATATAGAAAACACTTTAACAGAATATATCAGGAAATTGAAAAGAGAAGCAGTTGAGAGTTTGAACAAGACGTGTTCAGAAGTAAATGGCAAACTGGAATCTGAAATCAACTTGATGGCTAATACAATAACAGAAGTCGACAAATCGAGAAGTATATTGCAAACTGTAAATAGAATGAATGCTAGACAACAGTTTGTTCAAATAAAACTGACAGAAAGGACTGTGAAAGATGCAAAGAAATTGTTAGAAGAAAGTGAGTCAGAGGGAACTAGAATTGCTCGTTTTACAGAAAATGCAGACCTGAGAAGCATTTTAACGACTGTCGCTGATTTAGGACGTGTGGAGACATTGAGTGAAAACCAGAAGCAGATTACAACTAGGCAACACAATATAAAAGCAAAGAAAGTGCTTTATATCAGAATGCGAAATGACAGTCAGATGTGTTATATAACTGATCTGTGTCTGCTTCAAAATGGTACTGTTGTTCTGGCTGACTACAATAACAAGAAAATAAAGAGGCTTGATACAAATTTTAGTATAAAGGACGACTGTCCTCTAACCTACGGTCCTACGGCCATCTGCTGTACTGCTAAGGATGAAATTGCAGTAAAGTTGTCTAACAACACGGTTCAGTTTATATCAATTGGTCAGACATTGTCTGTTTTGAGAGATATATCTGTAGAAGGGGGTAATTGCTGGGGAATAGCGTACTTTGCTGGAGAGCTTTGGTTATCTAATTCAAGTAGTGTCAACGTGTGCAGTACATCAGGAACACTACTGAAGTCTATCAACAATAATGTTAATGGTCAGAGAATATTTAAATCTTATCCTGAGCATATGGCTGTCAGTGGAGAGACTGTTATTGTAACAGATAGCAGTGATGGAGCCGTCTGTTTAGGAAGAGATGGAATAGTGAGGCGTGAACTGCGGGACGGAAGGCTGAGGAACTGTTATGGCGTATCTGTATCTGCTGATGGCACTGTCTTCCTGTCTGGGCATAGCACTCACAATATCGTGATGTTTAGTGGTGATGGGAAATGTCAAGGAGAACTGCTAACGAAAGAAATGGGTCTGACGTATGTTTCCCCTCTCTGTTATGTTAACAAAAGAAATTGTTTAATTCTAGCACGCAACATTGATGATGACAGTATTTACATTATTGAAGTGTAGGATTAATCAAGGACGTCGATATCTAAGTCCCTGGAATAATGTGACAAATTACAGATAGATATACATAACTTGCTCGATCATTTGCGTATGTTTTCAGGTCTTGCTTATTCCAACACGTTAATAGTGACGTTATGTATTTAATTCAGATATATTTGTTGAATAGTCTTATTTGATAAATAGTTAAGTTCACAAAACATATTTGGGAACTGTTAGAAACAAGACTTACTGTGTCTGTCAGTATGGTGCAATCTTTTACAGCTACTAAATAGTTTATAACCAAATACCTGTTAATCGTGAGAAGGGCATACGTTGTAGTATGACTGAACTATGTAACTTCATAATTTCTTTTCGTAAACATTGGAATAAAAACAGATATTTTTAGACTGACTTTGTTGTAGAATCGTAGATATTCGTTGTTTTTTTTTCTGAAATATTATACCGTCATTTTATTTGCCGGATAAGTTTCCGTAATAATATAAATCATATGTTTTTATTTCTCTTTGATACTTTGTGTTTCTGGTTTTAAACTCTCATATAACCTTGTTTATGTAAAAGAATGCAATTATAAAGAAGTCCCGAAGCTATAAACATATAATAAACGGCACAGCGGACCTTCCTTTAACGACAATTATTGCATTATATGTATAAGCATATGCGAAATTGACTGCAAATAATTCAGTTGCCATGTAATATTGCATACGCAGCATTTTATGGTGTGATTGTCTCAAATGTTAGCTTTTTCTAAAAGCTAGACAGCGGCCCTTTGATCGTTGTTGCTACTTTTCAACATACTCGGGACTTAAAGATATGTGGGTATGATATGCTTTTGAACAGTACCCGCATTCATTTCAATGACACATGTAGAACAATACAAAATGCACATATAGACTGTCATAAAGTAAATAAACTCCTGGGCAAAATTAATAAAACAAATAAGTAATTATACCCAACTGCGACAGCAATTTTAGGTATGATTTGGTAATTACCTTCCAAAAGCGTGTTTCCTATATTTGGCACTAATCTAGCCTGATCTAGACTTAAATACATTTTTCAGTGACTTGTAACTGTAATTATGTCGAATCACATATAATAGCACATATACCACGGTATAGACAACAAACAGCTTTCATTTAGTTAGAGGTTCTTTGATATTTGCCTTTCAAAAGCGTGTTTCTTATATTTGGCACTAATCTAGCTTGATTTAGATTTAATTAAATTGTTCAGTGACTTGTTGTTGTAATTATGTCGAATTACATAATATAGAACATATACCACGACATAGACAACAGGCAGCTTTCATTTAGTAAGAGGTTCTTTGATAATTGCCCTTCAAAAGCATGTTTCTTATATTTGATACTATTCTAGCTTGATTTAGACTTAAATACAGATTTTAGTGACTTATAACTGTAATCATGTCGAATTACATAATATAGCAAATATACCACGACATAGACAACAAACATCTTTCATTTAGTAAGAGGTACAAACTTACTGACATAAGATTTTTGCAAGATATTCTTATAAATATCCAAACATATTGTGTAGAAGGTAGTAAACCGTTGCAATGCTTTTAAAATAATGCAGAAAATTTACATTATTGCTAATGTCTAACTTTTATTTCACCCACTTTATCATTTTTCAGTGTCATATATACATTCTATGCCAAATTTGGTGGTGGAAATGAACATGTTAAAGAGCTTTCATCCTAATTATGGGCGAGCAGTTTTAACATATATACACTATTTATATATATTTCGAATATATATATGCACAGAGCTACCATGGTCCATTAATAAGGCGACTGTCCCCGCTGTCAGGAGGCTGAAGGTTCGAGCTCTGCCAGAGGCGGATCTTGTTAGTGAAGAGTGACCGCTTGGTGAGATTGCATACCTTTCTGGTACTCTGCTATTAAATAACGGAATCGGACAATAATGATTTTCAATGTCTGTACGTGGCTTTTAAGCCAAACTTAGATGGTCCTTTCAGGATGGATGATATTATAAAAAATAATTTCTTTACTTTACTTAAATTTTGTAAACAACATTCTAGCATAAACTGTGACTGTTGGTCTTGTCACTTTTCGGGGTTGTTTTGTTAGGAGAGAAAACATGTGTTAACAGAGAGATTATCACGCTCACGTGCTGTTAGGACACCTTTTTATATATGCGCGTTCCGTGGCAAAGCATAAACGGTAATTCTTGCATAAAAACTACTTTTTTCACTGGATCCGCCCATGTATAAACGGGAGAAAAATCGTGTGCAAACAAGGCAGTTCACGTGCTGTTAATACATGATTTTTATTTTTGAAATGCTTTGCCAGGGACGTATGTATGTATTTCTGCGCAGACTGATATTTGGCATCTGCATCTTGTTTCTTCCATAATAACCTCTTCTTGTAGCATTATAGACACAATGTAATCCATAGTATGTTTAGCTGTATCAGTTTCCAACCCCAAACGTACTGCCCCCATCAATGTACGCACTAGCTTCTATTAGAGTTTACTCCCTTTACAAAGCGTCTGTTCAGTTATTGTAAATAACTGTGAATAAATAAGTATCGCGTGTAACTTGTGCTATTGCCCGTTTTTAGGTATTATATTAATGACTTTTGTTAGTATCAGTCGGTTTGTTTTTACCCAATTGTTCGCAGAATTCATATAATAAACCTCGAAAGCTAGTCACTAGCTTCGTACTCATCCGTACTCTGTTTGTTCGTACTCAAAATAATTCGAATGTAAAGTTGTTATTCTTAAAATAATTGTGTTCCTGTTTATCAAATTTTTAAGTTTTATGCAAAATTATGTGTAATGTAACGTTTGTAATAACTAAAAATAAAAATAAGATGCTCAAAAACCTTCAAATCACGCTTTTAGTAGTGTTGTTGTTATGTGTGCCCCGGTTATGGATATTTAAAACATGTTTACCGTTTCCAAGAACAACAAGAATGGTAAATAAAAAATGTACCGGAATCGTCAAGTCATCACATATGAAAAAAATGCATTTAGTCGTCGTGTAATGTTTTTTTTTTATGCAAGAATAGCGACAATACACGTTTGTTTTCTGTATTAACGCCTGCAGAAGCCCTTGGGATATGTTTGTGACCTCGACCTTCGGTCTCGGTCACAAACAATCCCGCGGGCTTCTGCAGACGTTAATACACAAAAAAAACGTGTATTATCCCTACAGTAATACGGCTCGCTCCGAAACGGACATTTACAAATGAAATGACGTCAGCGTGAACAAAGCAGATATTCCCGCGCATTTCATGGAAATTTAATGCCGTTGCGGGATAATATATAGAGGATATTTGTTTGTTTTAAGTGAGTGAGTTGGGTTTTACGGCGAATCGACACAAAATGGTTATATATCGCCGAGGTTGTTTAGAGTGAATGTGGAATAAATTTCACTTAGAAGTGAGAAAATTCAAATATTTTCATGTGCGCGTAGGTAAGTTATTCTATATTCACGAATAACAAACACATTTTCTTTTTATTTTATGTTTCATTACGTTGAGATATGCATTTTGCAACAAAGTTTAATCTCAGCGTGGGAAACAGACGCGCGTAAACGGACATGAAGTCAGACGTGATGTAACATTAGAAAGATGCACACGGCATAAAGTTCCATTTTATTTTATTTCTTGCTGCATAACATTATGAAATTATCATTAAGTAAACTAATTTGAATCGAAAAATATACTATAAAGAACAAAGTGCGACTACAATTTTCATCCTGTTTTATACAAATAATTTAAAATTTATATACAATGTACAAGTAGATCGGCAAACCTATATCATTTACAGTGAGTGCTATGCAGTGAGTGATATGTATTATATCTACTGATCATGATAAAACACTGTATTTCATCAGTTAGCATAAAATAAATTCGTTTATTAGTTTCTACGCGTTTTATGCTAGAATAGCGTTCGCGCATGTTCATTCGGGAATTGTTGGTACCCTTGCTCTATCGGGCTCGGTCACCAACCAATACCCCGGGATTTTGCAGATGTTATAACACGAAAAAATATGCATTATCCCTACAACTGGATCGCAAGCAAAGTGTTGACAAAAATGTCCGAGCATTATCTGTCGTTTATAAATAGTTTGTACTATTAATTTAGGGTAAATGTGACAGTTGAATAGATCGATAGAAACAATTCTAATATTTGGTATTTGATACGGATGAACAAGGCTTTCATTCTGACAATAACCGCACAGTAAAACATAAATATTATTTTCTTGACAAGTAACTGGTTTGCAAATATCAAATACAAAACTTTCAAAGATAAAACAGAACGGAAAAAAAAAACAACAACTTAAAATACATGTTCAGCCGACATGAGCCTAAATATTGTTTGCTGAACAATCGGACATGATAAATCTAATAACGGTATTCTGATCAAGTTCTGAAGGTACATTAGTAAGGTATTTATATCGATTTTAACAACTGACAGATTAATCAGAACAGAACAGAGCAGAACATGAACCTCAGTTGTTAGTACTTTGTTTCTAGGCAAAGTGAAGCACAACGTCTGTAGCTGCAAAGACAATTAAATGTTAATTCAAGTAACTTATTTTTACATATCGAGTTTCATGCATGAAATCTTTGTTTTTAAAATACTATTTGATACGCTTTATGAAGATTCCATTGACTTAGTAAAAAATAACGACGAATTCTTATGTTGGTGTTTGTTGTGAAAAAATGTTACAATTTGTTAAAAAAGGATAAGATTTGTTTAATCTTATTTCATTGCTTTCTATTTCAAAGATACGCACAGGGGTACATACATATTTACCATGTATAAAACAACAAACGTGTCGGCCTACGAGTTATTTTAACATCAGCATACAGCGCTTCCAGTCAACGGATGATATACTCGATTAGATTTAATGTAAGCGAAATACTTGAAAAATACATACGAAAGAAAGCGTATCAAAGAACATATATTGTAAAGAAGGTACAATATTGTTTATTAAAGCTGCCGCCGAGTTCAGCACGTAGCTGACCTGACCAAAAAGACCTACTTAATATAAACCACATGTAAAAATTAGTGCCTAAACTTATTTCACTAGATAAATCGTTTTGATTTAAGAAGTAATATATAGCAGAACCATATTTTAAGATATCTAACAATGCGAAGAGTTTATACGGCTGCGGAAAAATTTCACGAGGGCGAAGTATTTCATAGCGCATGCATGGCGCCAAATTCAGTACGTTGATGTGACGTCAACGCGTAAGTGTATTTTAGGTCAGAGACCACCAGTTCAAAAAAGTACAGGGAAGGAGGTAAGTGTATACCTGGGAATAAGGTAACGTCTGTGCGTTCTGATTGGTCAATCATATAAACAAACCCAGGAAGTGATTATTTTTTCAAAATTGATATATTTCCAATGCATTTACAGTATTTTATTATATATTTTGACAAAATTTGCTACATTTTATGTGTATTGAAAAAAAGTTTTATGAAACGAAATTCTCCCGCCATGTCAATGATGTAAATAGGGGTCATCTCATTCACACGAAAATTACTTAAATAAAGTATCACTATTCATATGTTTTTCGTCCGATATTTTGGTAGAATTAAGATAGTTCTTGAAAAGCTTGTAACTAGATATACATGTTTCGATGTATGGAAGGCCGTACACGCCATAATGTTACAATGTAAGTCTATGGGAAAACAATTGGTGGTCTCTAACCTTTAAGACGGTGTTAAGATAGTGGAAGTAACATGTCCCGCGGAATAACTTATAAGTGCGTAGACGTCAAATGAACTTTTTTCGCACCTAACAACCTATACAGTATGTATTTATCAAGTGTAACATCATTCTGTTAAATAATTCCGATTATGAAACGTCTTGTTGTGACGTCAAATTTCCATGTTTTCTCGGGAAATGTGCACGTAATTTTCATATTAGAATTGAATCTACAGGATTAAAGTGAACTTGATCAGTGACTGCATTTATTTCTTAAGCTGTATCTAAAGGATTAAAGTGAAATATGTTACTGCATTTATGTCTTAAGCGAGCACGATAATCTGCGTTTTCTCTTTCACCAATGAGAAAATACTTTTGAACAAGAGGAGGCTTAAATAACTCTTTTCCTTTTGCTTTAAATGTGTTCAGAGAGGAAAATTCTCTGATGGATGGTCAATTCAATAGTTTAAGTGATGAAGGTATGAAAGATTTTGAAAATATTTCTGTACTCCGTCCTTCAGTCACAAAGTTGTCATTATTACAAATGTTTTATTACATGGCGCGGTATTGCTAAACAAAGGTGGGCTAATGTCTAGCTTGGTTTTGTTCCATACTGCCTTTATACATCAAAATCACTTTTTGTATCTACGCCAATCAACCAGTTTCTTTTATCATATTACTTACTGGAACTGAGCGCGTTAAATCAGTATTTATAGTGTAGTTGTTTTAGTATTTCTTGTTTATAATTTGTGCAGGCGATCTAAACAATTGATTGGTTTCATATAAGAAATTTATATTTGGTGAAGAGTTTTCTGCAAATAACCGTGGGACTCTAAATAAATTACCAGCTAAATCGTAAACATAAATTAGGTAATGCGACGGCAGTATAGCACTGGCCCTTGTAGTACTCCAGTGTTTAAATATTTAATTAAAAAATAAGATGTATTAACAAATTCGCTTTGGTTTTTTGTCTTTAAGTTTATCTGAAAACTGTGCATATTATAGACATTTTCCGGTTCGATGAAATTCAGCAGAGTAATGGCCCTTGATTCATAAAATTTAATTATGTTATGACCACTTTTCTTTTATGTCATTAGGCACATTTCAGCCAGACTTTGCAGGAATGATCTGTGCTAAGCCTCTTATGCATATTGTCGACAGGTTCCGGTTCAATGATTAGCAGCGGAGTTATGGCCCTTGATTTGTTGTATTTAATCTTGTCCGGGTAACTTCTCTGATACCACCAGGAGGAACTTCACCTTTCAGAAAAGTGACCATAGCTATGCCTATTAGTGCATTTCTTGGGAATATTCCGGGAGATCTGTGCTAAGCCTCTTATGCATATTGTCGACAGGTTCCGGTTCAATGATTAGCAGCGGAGTTACAACCCTTGATTCGTCATATCTTATGGTGTTTTAGCTATTTCTCTTATCTAAAGAGCGGGTTTCCACCAAATCCTACAGGAGTGGTTATTATATATATATTATTGGCAAATTCAATGTCAGTGATTTTCAAGTGAGTTATGACCCTTTATTTGTCATATTTTCTGATATTTTAGCAACTTCTCTTACATCAATAAGCAGATTTCTACCAAACCTCAGGAAGTTATCAGTGCCATGCCTAATTATACATATAATCAGCATATTTCGATTCAGTAGATTTCAGCAGTTTATTGTCCTTGATTTATCATATTTTAAAGTTTTACACTACTTACTGTATAAAAGTAAGCCGAATTTCGCCAAACCTCACAAGTAATTAGTGAGAAGCGTAGTTGTGCACATTATCGTCATGCTCTGATTAAACGATTTTCAGCGGAGTCATGGCCCTTGAATTGTCATATTTTTATCTGTGCTACTTCTACATTACCACTGGTTGGAATTCCACCAAGCTTCACAGGAGTTACGGCTGTCAAGCCTAATTGTCTATTTCGTTTGAATTTTATGGTTCAGTGACTTTCCTTTAAGTTTCGATCATTAGCATGTGGCAATTTACGATTTCTGCAGGTTAAGTGGTGAGAGACATACGTTTTTCGAGAAAAACAACCTCTGTTTCCGTTTATAGCGATTATATTCAGAAGCGGAAACAATTTATCTTTCAGTAAAAATGCCATATTATGCTGTACATAAGTCAGTGTCTTAATTATACTAAATTCTAATAGATAGCATGGATTGCCCAGATAACCAAAGATACAACAGATAGTCAAATTTAACAGATACGATTTTAAACGAAAATTTAGTTCTCATTTCAAAGTTAATTTATTGATAGAACCATTCAGCATCTCTAGGGCCTGTGAGAATGTTAAGAGCATAGACGAAATGACATCTCTTGTCCAACAGAATGACATACAGCGTTTACAATTTGAAACTTAAGCTGTTCACGACCAGTTAGTAGCTGCAAACAAGAAAAAACTGAAAAATGTCGCTTCTCTTGAAGTTCAGAGAAGCGGTATACTGCACAATATCCAGGATATAGAAAACACTATAATAGAACTATTCAGGTGGTACAAATTTGAAGGCTGTAGGCTGAGACATGTGAAAATAGGTCACTAGGTCAAAATCAAGGTCAAATTTCATTTCGCAACACAAAACTTAGTGTCTGCAGACTTTATGACCCTTCTACAGGTAAGGCCATAAAAAACCAATTAACTACTTGGAGGGCAACTGGATATAGAATTATATTAGAAATCAAAATAAACAAAGGGCCATAACACACTCAAAAATTGTTGAACCAGTCTGATTTTCAGGGTGACACAACTAGGGTAGCAATACATCATTCTGACAAAGTTTGGTCAAAACCCCCTAGTAATTTCTGAGGAGATGCGATAACGAGAAATTGTTAACGGACGGAAGGACGGACGGACCACGGACGTAGAGTGATTTGAATAGCCCACCATCTGATGATGGTGGGCTTAAAACTTTTATCTGGTCAGTAAAATAACCGTATAATATATTTATATATATACATATATGATTATAAAACAAGTTCAGCAACAAAACAGCTATTTATTAAGTAATAGACTTTGAACCTTGCAAACGGGATTAAATGTTAGCGGTCTAATAGCTTAGCGGTCTAATAGCGTTTCCTACTTTTTGCACTGTATAGGAAAAGGAATTCTCAAGTTACACAGTTCAGTCATACTGCAAGGTAAGTCCTTCTCACGATTTACAGGTATTTCATTATGATTTATTTTGTAGTAGTAAGAGATTGTACTAAGCTGAAAGACAGTCTTGTTTCTAACAGTTCCGAAATATATTTTGTAAACTTAACTACATTGTATTATCAAATTAGACAATTAAACAAATATATCTGAATTAAATACATAACGTGTTGGAACAAACAAGACCTGAAAGCATATGCAAATGATCGATAGCAAGTTATATACAGTGGAAACTTGATATCTCGAACCCGCTAAAATTCGAAATTCTGGCTATCTCGAAGAATTTTTCAATACGCGTCCTGAAAGCACATGCACAAAATATCACTTTAAATTGAGTTTATGTTATCTCTAAATAAACCGCTCGATCCCTTTTAATTCGAGATATCGTGTTTCAGTTGTATTTGTATCTGTATATTGTCAAATTAATATCTGCGTCATTGATTAATCGTACATTTCAAGAATGTTAATAATGTCACAATACGCGTTATGTGCTAGAATTAAACAATTTCTTTTGTTAACATAACAGAGAGGGGAAACATTAGTTAGACCCATTTCTTTCGTTAGTTGTTCCCCTTGACATTTCCCGTCACCACTAAACATCACGATATTGTGGGAGCTACATCCAGATAGGAAGACAGTGCCATTCGCAGATCCAGACACACCAGTACAGACCTTCAGTCTTCCGTCCCGCAGTTCACTTCTCACTGCAACATCTCTTCCTAAACAGACGGCTCCATCACTTCCATCTGTTACAATAACAGTATCCCCACTGACTGCCATACGTTTAGGACAAGATTTAAAGATACTCTGTCCATTCACGTTTTTGTTGATAGACTTCAGTAGTGTTCCTGATGTATTGTACACGTTGACACTACTTGAATTAGATAACCAAAGCTCCCCAGCAAAATACGCCATTCCCCACCAATTACCCCCTTCTACAGATATATCTCTCCAAACAGTCAATGTCTGACCAACTGATATAAACTGCACCGTGTTGTTAGACAATTTTACTGCAATTTCATCCTTAGCAGTACAACAGATGGCCGTAGGATTGGAAGTTAGATTACAGTCGGCCTTTATACTAAAGTTTGTAACAAGCCTCTTTATTTTTGTGTTATTGCAGTCAGCCAGAACGACGGTACCATCCTGAAGCAGACACATATCAATTATAAAACATTTCTGACAGTCATTCCGCATTCTGACATTAAGCTCTTTCTTCGCTTTTATCTTGTATTGCCTCGGTGTAATCTGCTTCTGGTTTTCACTCAATGTCTCTACACGTCCTAAATCAGCGACAGTCATTAAAATGCTTCTCAGGTCTGCATTTTCTGTAAAACGAGCAATTCTAGTTCCTTCTGACTCACTTTCTTCAAAGAATTTCATTGCATCTTTCACAGTCCTTTCTATCAGTTTTATTTGAACAAACTGTTGTCTAGCATCTGCTTTATTTACAGTTTGCAGTATATTTGCCGATTTGTCGACTTCTGTTATTGTATTAGCCATCAAGCTGATTTCGGATTCTAATTCGCCATTTACTTGTGAACACGTCTTGTTCAAACTCTCAACTGCTTCTCTTTTCAATTTCCTGATATATGTTTTATGTACCGAAATGAACTTTGACCTTGTGATTGACTTAGTGACCTAGTTTCACATTTCTCAAGCTACATGCTTCAAATTTGGACCACATGCATAATTTTGTGTTCCGAAATGAAATTTGACCTTGATTTTGACCTAGTGACCTACTTTCACATTTCTCAAGCTACAGCCTGCAAAGTTGGACCACATGTATAGTTTTGTGTACCGAAATGAAATTTGACCTTGAGATTGACCTAGTGACCTACTTTCACATTTCTCAAGCTGCATGCTTCAAATTTGGACCACGTGTTCTGAATTGAAATTTGACCTTGATTTTTACATAGTACCTACTTTCACATTTCAAGCTACAGCCTTCAAATTTGAAGCACATGCATAGTTTTGTGTACCAAAATGAACTTTGACATTGAAATTGATCTAGTGACCTACTGTCACATTTCTCAATCTACAGCTTTCAAAAGTTACCTACTTTTAGGATTTTGAGCTAGTTTTGAAATTTGGAACATTCAAAAATGGCTCAATGGTGGGCGCCATGATCACTCTGTGATCTCTTGTTTTAAGATATTTTGATTTCTCGTTGATATAACATTGTTTAGGTAAAAGTATGGTATTATTTTTAAAGATGTCTCGAAGTTGTAAATATATAAGAAGCGGCACAGCAGACCTTCCTATAACGACCATTATTGCATTGTATGTTTAACCAGATGCGAAATGGACTGCAAATAATTCACTCTTCGTATAAAATTGCATACGCAGCATCTTGTGGCATATTAGTCTCGCAAGAATAGCATTCGGTGGCCCGTTCATTATGCTAATGTTCAACATAACCGAGACTGAACTGTGTAAGGTTATGACCTGATTTTTAACAGTATCCACATTCACTTCAAAGGCACATATAGACAGTAAAATGGCACATGATATAGACAGTTATAAAGTAGATACATTTATACGGAAAACTAGTAAAAAACTATACCCATTTGTGACAGGAATCTTGGTTATGATCTAGGTGACAGGAATCTTGGTTATGATCTAGGTGACAGGAATCTTGGTTATGATCTAGATTACATTCGTCATCAAATGTCTTTCCTGTATTTTACAGATCTAGCCCGATTTAAATCTAAATTCAAACTTAGATGTCTTTTGATTGTAATCTATGCCGAAATACATAAAATAGTGCATATACCGCGAAATACCGCTTTCATTTAGAAAGTGTCTGTTTCAGCTAGTTTTGATAGGTTAGCTAGTTCTCAGGTTAGCTAGTCTTCAGATTGCCAATTGCTTATTGCACAGAAAGCAAGTAAAATTACTTCCAGGGTATTCAAAAGCTTCGGTCTTACCCAACCAAAAGTAACGAAATACCTTCTTACTGCATTTATAATGATTTATTTAATTTGTGCAATAACATTACTACTGCTTGATGTACCAGTTGAATAAAGTCTATAACAAACTATCTCGAAAATACAAATATGAGCCGCTCCATGAGAAAACCAACATAGTGCATATGCGACCAGCATGGACCCAGACCAGCCTGCGCATCCGCACAGTCTGGTCAGGATCCATGCTGTTCGCTTTCAAAGCCTATTGCAATTAGAGAAACCGTTAGCGAACAGCATGGATCCTGACCAGACTGCGCAGTCTGGTCTGGGTCCATGCTGGTCGCATATGCACTGTGTTGGTTTTCTCATGGTGCGGCTCAAATTATTATTAGTTTGTCGTGGAATACTGTTTCTATCTGTTTCAAAGATACAAACAATAGTACACACATTTTACCACATAACACAAAACTAAAGGGCCGGGCTACAAGTTATTCTAACATCAGTACACAACCCTTCCAGTAAAACGAATTTAATACACGACCAAACAATGTTAGCGGAATACTTGAAAAAAGAAAAGCATATGAAACAATGCATTTTGTAATGGAGCAACCGTTACAGTATTATTTCTTAAAGAGCCGTAGCCGATCCGGCAACCCCGCGACCCCTAAAAAAACTAAAACAAAAAACCCGCTGAATATAAATCATAACTGGTTCAAGCAAGTAAGAACATCATATAATATTTAGGTTTAAACCTTTATATTTCTAGATAAAGCGTTTTGGTTGTGGAATAAAAGCGTGCACTGCTAGAAAAATTATACTGTTTGCTTCGTCTGTTAGTCCTTCCTTTAAAAGTAGGTAAAATATTTCTTAAGCGGGCATGGTAAACTGCGTTATCTATGTTATCCGCGTTATCTCTTTCACCAGTGAGGAAATGCTGGCTTAATTATTTTTTAACGTTTGCTTTAAATATGTTCAGGGGGGAAGATGGTTTTAATTCATTCCATAGTTTAAATGATGAAGATATGACAGATTTTAAAAATATTTTTGTACGCCGTCTTACAGTCAAAAAGTTTTCATTATAACAAAAGTGATATGGCGCGGATTCGCTAGCTAAATGTGGGCAAAGGTCTATTAATATCTTGGTAATATTCCGTGCTTGCCTTTATTTATTAAACTCCATTTTTGTATTTACGCGTAACAATGGAGACCCAGTCGATTTCTTTTATTAAATTACTTATTAAAGCTAAGCGCGTTAAAACACTTTATATTGTAGGTTTTCGAGTGTTTCTTGTTCATAATTTGTAATTCATAGCAATGTTATGTATGTCATGTTCCGTCTTGACTTAATGTTACACCAAGGTGTTTTTGACTTTTAACAATATCATTGTACATCACTAAATACTAAATTAGGACAGCTTTAACTAACAAGTGGTAAAACAGAACTTCCGTTTTGTTCGGATTAAAATGAACGAACCATTGTTTCTGCCAAACATTTATCAGACTTAATCATTGTTTAAGAAACATTGAGTTATGTTACTTTACAATTTGAGAAAGGGCGAGTGAACTATCATCTGCAATAAGATACCTGATCATGGCCAGGGTTTATACATATACGTCCATCTATCGTAGACAGTAAGCCGAAATTTCGAGTAAAGTAAGTTCAAACGAGATACCAAGTCTAAATAACACCCCCATGACACTTATGCCATACTTGAGTACTGTTTACAAAAAAAATGATACGGACGACGATGGGCGCCGGACAATCACTGACCACAATAGTTCACCATTGAGCACTTCTTGCTCAGGTGAGCTAATAAATTAAAATGAAGATTAACAAACATGATT